>NC_092053.1:104361439-104661439 GCF_003086295.3 Arachis hypogaea
ATAGAAATGTATCAAATGATAATGTAGTACATAGTTCTAAACCGAACAGCGCAAAATGCCTTCATCCAAGACAAATCTACAATCTATAATCCGAGAGTACTAGTCTCCCGAGTTGTTCTCCCCTTGGAATTGCCAAAGTGTGCATCTTATTGATTTAGTAAGCTTTGTTGGAAATTCTTTGAAGGTTTTAGGCAAAGTAATGAGAAACAAACAATCAATTACCAAAAGACTTGGCTTAGGGTTGGCATTAGAAATTCTATCTTATAGTCCATTCAATGTTGACACAATTAGGCCTTGCTTCATTTAGTTATCCCCTAGGTATAGAGGGAGGTCAATGAAAGCAATCAACTTGAGTCACAAGTCCTAGCTTCACCTTATGGGAATCTAGCTTTAGTGCACTCCAAGCCAACTAGCAATCCCTAATTCCAAATCAACTATTGATACAACTATTCAACTTCTTCCAAGGACCAAACCCTATGCCAAGTGTGAAAATTCTACTCCATAGCTAGTGTTGTCATTTTATCAAACATGTGATGAGCATAAGGAAAGTCATAGTAAAATGAGAAGGAAAGTCAAATTGAAAGTATTGCAACACAAAGATCTAACAACAAGTCTCAAAGAAATCCAAAATTACAAAGTTGAATTCTAGATCTATGAGAATTGATCAATTGCATCTACTACTTGAAATTGGAGAAGAAAATCTATGACATGAACAAAGTGGAGTGAGAATTGTAGTGGATCTCACCAAAAAGTCATTGAAAATCAGAATTAGATGAGATACCCTAGTGAAGCTTGGAATCTCCCTCTTCTTCCCCAAAGTGTACTAACTCTCCTCTCTCCCAAAATATCTAGCTCTAGAAAATGAACTAACTAAGTGTCCTTAACCCTTGCTCCTTTGGTCTTCTTAAGCTTTTCCCGCCAAGGTGTTCCCCAAAAGTGGGATCCTTAACTACCTCCACGCCTAGTCACGTGACTTCTTAAAAAATCATATTCGCAAATCGGCGCGCACGCGCAAGGTACGCGCACGCGCCGTTGAGACGTCTTGTAATGTGCGCGGAGCGTGATGTACGCGTGCGCGCCCATGAAGATCCTGGCTTAGCCGCTTCTCAAGCCGGCTCTTGGCTTTGGCTCCACGTTGCCCTATCCGCGCGGGCGCGCAAGGTGCGCGCACGCGCCCATGCGGAAATTTCCAAAGCTTAATCCTCATGCTTCCTTCCTTTGTACCCGTCTTCCTCCTCTCTTTCGGTCCATTCCTACTCTATATCCTGAAACCACTTAACACACAAGTCACGGCATCGAATGGCATCAAGAGAAGATTAGAAATGTATCTATTTTAGTGCGAAATAAGCATGTTTTCATTCATGAGGCGAAACTAGGGGAGGAATGCAAAATCTTGTATTTCCATATAGAAAGTGTGTGGAATCATTGATAAAACCCCTGAAATCAGCACAAGATAAACCCTCAAATTGGGGTTTGTCAACCTCCCCACACTTAGATTCTAGAATGTCCTCATGCTTAGAGAAATGCAAGGAAACACAGAAGACCGAGGGATTGCAAAAGTATAAGACTCATGAAGTGCAACCTACGTATATGCATGCAACTATGACTAGTGCCACTATCCACTTGGTTGGGAGCAATTAGCCTTCTTAGGACATATGCGAGCATATGGGATACGATGGTGGTCAAAGCATAGGACTTGCCACTTTCTAAGCATCAAATGCAATATGCGCAACCTTGCATGAGGAATGCTCGCGAGAGCGGGAATCAAAGGATTGAGCATCGAACCCTCGTCGGAAGTGTTTGCACTCTAATCACTCGGTGTTTGGGGTTATTCTCTCAATTCTCCCCTAATCATGCTTTCCAAGATTTGTTTTTCATCTAACAATCAACAATTATTCAATGCATGCATACAATTATCATGAGGTCTTTTCCTAGGTTGTAATGGGGTTAGGGTCAAGGTAGGGTCGTATATGGCTAGTGGACTTAGGATTTGAATCTTTGATTAACTTGAACTTTTCCCACCTAACCTATATAATGACCTATACAATTAAGTGCTAACCTAACTACCCATTCCTCACTTTTCCACAAACTCATGCATTTTCTTTTCGTTTCACTATACTTATGCATTGATTCCTCTTGAGCTTCACTTTGGGGCATTTTGTCCCCTTTTCATTATTTTCCTCTTTCTTTTTTTTCTTTCTTTTCTATTTTTTTTTCTTTTCTTTTCCATATTGTTTTTTTTTCTTTTTTTTGTTCTTTTGTTTTTCTCATTTTTTTTCTATATACAAGAGCGTCAATGCATAAGGTTTTACATTTGATCAATACATGAGTATGTACCCAATTCCCAATATTTTCAATAATCATACAAAATACCCTCTTATTCACCCAATGTCCAAGGTTCCCACACTTGAATGATACTCACACACACTAGCCTAAGCTAATCAAAGATCCAAATAAGGACTTTTATTGTTTTCCGCTTTAAGGCTTGTAATGTGCTAAATTAAGAACAAAGTGGGTTAATCGTAGGCTCAAATTTGGCTAACAAGGGAAGATAGAAGGTAAGGCCATTTGGGTGAGTGAGCTAACGAAATGATGGCCTCACTCATGTAAATGCATGAATACACCAAATAATGGACATAAAGAATCAAACAAATCAAAGATCACAATCATAGAGAGAGAATAATGCACACAAGAAGGAAAAATAAGTGGTTATAAGATGTAACCACACCATTAGGCTCAAATCTCACAAGCTTGTGTTCTTAACATCAAACCCATGTTCCAAAATATAATTCTTCATTGCAACTTTGGCATCAAAGCATTTAAAATTTGCAATGCCATGGTCGCCCCAAAGTGTTGGTTTCCTAAGAGAGAATTTCATTGTTCCAACCAAGCAGACTTATCATGCGAATGGTGCTAACTAAAACCTAATCATGCAACCTATTCTAATTTATTCAGATTTATTCAGATGTTACCTACGGAGATCGGTCGGCCGACCTCCCCACACCTAAAACTTAGCACGGTCCTCCGTGCTAGAGGTTAGGCGCACTCGGCCGAGTGTGCCACATCCCCAATGCCATTGCTATCCCCGCTTGAAGTTGCGGTGGAGGTGGAGATATCGGGTTCTTCTATAGGTGGGGTGATTACGCTGAGAAGCCTCTTCACATGAGCATAGCGGCGTTGGTTACGCCTCTCATAGCGGTCTAATTTGTTGTGAAGGTCTTCAAGGCGTTGGGTGGCCGATTTTTGTGATGTAGATGAAGTGGTAGCGTGGCCAGTTGGTGTGGGCAGTTCAATGTCCTTGGTGACTTCCGGAGGCTTAAGGCATCTCTTGGTCGGAATGATATCACCATCGACCGGTATTGAGGTTCGCCTATCTTTAGTCTCCCGGTTGACGCCGGCTTTCGCAACTAATGCCGTCACTAAAGCGGGGAATGGTAGATTTCCCTTGGCATGAATGCGCCCCATGGATTGGCGGATGGCACGCGGAACGTCGACCGGTTTCTCGGTCAAGATGCACCATATCAATAAGGCAAGCTCGACGGTGATGGATGACCCATGTGTGCTTGGGAGCACGTAGTGAGCTAGAATTTGGGCCCATGCCGTGGCTTCTTAAGTGAGGTGGCAGACATCTAAACCCTTGGGTCTTCGCTTTATGGTCCCCCGAATCCAATATGCGTCGGGTAAAGCAATGACGCGGAGGATCGCACTCCAATCGAATGCGCGGTCAACGCATGTAGCCAAGACTTCTTGGTAGGCGTCATATGCATCCGTTGACGGTTCAATCCCAAGGACTTCTCGGATGGTTCCCACTGTGACCGACACTTGTTTTCGGCGCACAAATATTGATGTGAGATGAGGTGAGTGGAAGTTGGAGTAGAATTCCACCACCCATGAGAGATTGGCCTCCGTTGGTTGCCTCAAGAGGAATCTCCAATGCCTCCGGTCAATGTGTGGCATCACAATCGGACTGAGGTGAGCCGGTAAGACTAGGAGGGGTTCCGGATGGTAATTCCTTCCAATCATTCTGGAGTAAACAAGTTCGCAGTAACGGTTGGGAAACTTGTTTGAATCCTTAGGAGGGTTGTCCTTCTCTAGAACGTCAACGGGGCCCTTGGTTTTCTTCAGGAGGGGCCTGGCCGTTAGTTCTTGGCGCACTTTATTGGAAGCTGGCTTCTTGGGGCCTTTCCCGTTGTCCTTTTTGATGACCATCCTGTGGAAGCAAGAAAGGGAAAATATCAAACTCAAAGAAGTGGAGGTACATGAGCTCTATGTAATGAAAAGTTATGCCATAAAATATGGGTATCTTTGTTACATGACAGCTGCAACATGTAACTAAGATAATGTGTGAAGATCAAGGCAAATTATTTTCATGTGGTGCAAGGGTAGTTTAAGCATGCAAGGAGGAGGCATGAGAAGCGCACACCCTTGGGGCTATAATTGGAAGGCAAGCTAAGAAAATGGGAATGAATGGTTTGTGGAAAGTGAGGATGCACTCAAAAGTGATTGGTTGGGAGGCAAGGTAGTCACAATGAGTCCAAAATTCAAGTGTGCCTTACATCGAACACTTGGTGTGCATCCTTCAAGTAGTATGTGATTATGTGAAAATGAGAGCAATGTAACATTCCACAATCCATTATTAATGATTATAATGCATATTGATTGCAAGAAAAGTAAGTAACACCATTCATCTATTCATGTAAGTGAGTTTGGGACCTAAGTGCCCATGAAGAATTGGATTGAAAGAGAGGAGAGAGCAAAGAAGAAAGAAGGAAGTAACCAGAGAAAGAAGGAAGAGAGAAGAAAAAAAAGAAGAAAGAAGCTACCTAAAAGATGGTGCAACTAAATGAATAAGAACTACAAGAGATTAATGGACTAAGAGGGAGCCTAGTATAATACCTTGTGAGATGGAGAAGGATATGGGAGAAGAAGAGAAGTGGGATGAGAATGAAGGGATGAGTGTGCCCCTTTTAATTATTGTTTTAAAGAAGGCGTCGGTCGCCGGCGCGTGCGCGCGCGCGCACATTTCGCATGCGCGTCCATGCGCTTGGGCTGGCGGCGCAGGAGAGGCATAGGGGTGGCATGACTCTCTGGACGAAGTACCAGAGATTGCTTCAGCGCTCTTTGGCGCGCGCGCGCACAGTGCGCGCGCGCGTCCTCGTGGTTGTGCCCCAGGCATGAGAGGGGCCTGGAGGGGGCTCAACTCTCTGTGAAATGGCCCAGAGAGGAGTGCAGAATTAAAGGGCGCGTGCGCGGCTGCGGCGCGCGCGCGCAATTCGTGCTCGCTTTGCATGGACGCGTGCGCGCCAGGTGCGCGTACGCGGCAAAGGTGCTGGGCCGGTGGCTTAGTGTAAGCTTGAGAGTGGCTTAACTCTCTGTAGGATGTACTAGGGGGGGGCAGCCAGGCAATCGGCGCGGACACGCACAGTGCGCTTGCGCGTCGATTGGCAGATTTTGCTCATGTGCGCGGACGCGCCATGTGCGCGCATGCGCAGAGGGGTGGTTTTTTTTTTTTTTTTTTTGTAATTTTGCAAATGTTTACACCACTTTTGACATTTCAAACCCCCCCCATACAGCCACTTAAGCATTATAGCAGGGCATTTTACTTGGTAAACTATCAAGGAAATCAACAAATGAAGGGGAGTGTCTATGTACAAACATGAAGTCAAGTGTCTATGTACAAATCTCAAAGGAAGATCTTACCATGGTGGGGTGTCTCCCACCTAGCACTTTTGTTTAACGTCCTTAAGTTGGACTTTCAGTGGCTTATGGTGTTTGTTCAAGAGTTGCATCCCTCAAGAGGAACACTTCAAATTCCTTGGCATTCTTTCTTTGCTCACCATGATACAATTTGAGACGGTGCCCGTTTACCTTGAAGATGTCCGGGTTTGATGGGTGGCGCAAGTGGTAGACTCCATAAGGTTCTACTTTCTCCACTTGGTAGGGCCCATCCCACCTTGATCTAAGCTTTCCGGGTAGTAATCTCAACCTTGAATTGTAGAGAAGGACTAGGTCACCGGGTCGGAATTCTCTTCTCCTAATGTTCTTGTCATGGATGGCTTTCAACTTTTCCTTATAAAGTCTAGAGTTGTCGTAAGCTTCCAATCTCAAACATTCTAATTCTGCCAATTGAAGCTTTCTCTCTACTCCGGCCCCATCCAAGCTCATATTACACTCCTTTACTGCCCAATAAGCTTTGTGTTCAATCTCCACCGGTAAGTGACATGCTTTACCATATACAAGCCGGAAGGGGCTCATGCCAATGGGTGTCTTGTAAGCCGTTCGATAGGCCCACAGTGCATCGGAGAGTTTAATGCTCCAATCTTTCCTATTCGGCTTTACAATCCTTTCTAACACATGCTTGATTTCCCGGTTAGAGACTTCGGCTTGGCCGTTTGTCTGAGGGTGGTAAGCCGTGGCGACTTTGTGGATGATGCCATATTTTCTCATGAGGCCGTCTATTCTTTTGTTGCAAAAGTGGGATCCTTGGTCACTTATGATTGCTCTTGGGGCGCCAAAGCGACAAATGATATTGTTCCTCACAAAAGAATACACAACATTAGCGTCATCCGTTCGGGTGGGGATTGCCTCCACCCATTTTGACACATAGTCGACGGCTAACAAGATGTAGAGAAAGCCATTGGAATTTGGAAATGGTCCCATGAAGTCGATTCCCCATACGTCAAAGATTTCGCAAAAAAGCATATTTTGTTGGGGAATTTCGTCCTTCTTGAAAATATCTCCAAACCTAATACATTGGGGACAAGATTTGCAATAGAGAGAAGCATCTTTGAGGAGAGTTGGCCACCAAAATCCGCAATCAAGGATTTTTCTTGCTGTTCTTTGGGGCCCGTAGTGACCACCTCCTTCGGAAGCATGGCAAGCGTCCAAGACTGCTTGGAATTCGGTTTGAGGTATGCACCGTCGCATTATTTGGTCCGCTCCACACCTCCACAAATAGGGATCATCCCAAATATAGTATTTGGATTCGCTTTTCAGCTTATCCTTTTTGTTTTTGTCGAGATTGGGAGGGAAAGTGCGTGAAACCAAATAGTTTGCTATTGGGGCATACCAAGGAACCACTTCCGAGATTGCATGCAAAGCATCTAAAGGAAAGGAATCATTGATAGGAGTGGTGTCTCCTTTTGTGTGTTCGAGGCGACTTAAATGGTCCGCCACTAGGTTTTGGGAACCGCTCCTATCTTTGATTTCCAAGTCAAATTCTTGTAATAAGAGCACCCAACGAATTAATCTCGGTTTTGATTCCTTTTTTGCCAACAAGTACTTTAGTGCCGCGTGATCCGAATATACTACTACCTTGGAACCAAGAAGATAGGCTCGGAACTTGTCCAAAGCAAAAACAATAGCTAAGAGTTCCTTTTCGGTAGTAGTGTAGTTGGATTGGGCTCCGTCTAATGTTTTGGAAGCATAAGCTATGACATAGGGAATCTTACCCTCGCGTTGTACCAACGCGGCTCCTATCGCATAGTTCGAAGCATCACACATGATTTCAAAGGGTTGAATCCAATTGGGTCCTCGTACAATAGGGGCTTGTGTCAATGCTACCTTGAGTTTGTCAAATGCTTCCATACATTCCTTGCTCATCTCAAATTCGGTGTCTTTTTGTAGTAATCGAGAGAGGGGTAAGGCCACCTTGCTAAAGTCCTTGATGAATCTCCGGTAGAATCCTGCATGTCCAAGAAAAGAACGGACTTCCCTCTCGGAGGAGGGGTAAGGTAAACTGGATATGACATTTATTTTTGCCGGATCTACGGAGATGCCTTCCTTTGATACTATGTGTCCCAAAACAATGCCTTGTTTAACCATGAAATGACATTTTTCAAAATTTAAGACAAGGTTTGTTTTGGTGCATCTTTCTAAGACTTTTTCAAGGTTACCAAAGCAATGCTCAAATGACTCACCATACACACTAAAATCATCCATGAAAACTTCCATCGATTGCTCTAGAAAATCCGCAAATAGGCTCATCATGCATCTTTGAAACGTTGCCGGTGCATTGCATAGGCCAAATGGCATACGCTTGTAAGCATACGTTCCAAAGGGGCAAGTAAATGTGGTTTTTTCTTGGTCTTCTAGAGCAATATGAATTTGGAAGTATCCGGAGTAGCCATCAAGAAAACAATAGTATGATTTACCGGCTAACCGATCAAGCATTTGATCGATAAACGGTAGTGGAAAGTGATCTTTTCTTGTGGCCGCATTCAATCTTCGGTAGTCTATGCATACTCTCCAAGAATTCTGCACTCTTGTTGCTATAAGTTCACCACTTTCGTTTTTGATTGTTGTCACTCCGGACTTCTTTGGCACTACTTGGACCGGGCTTACCCATTCACTATCCGAGATAGGATAGATGATGTCCGCTTCAAGTAGCTTAGTGACTTCTTTCTTTACCACCTCAAGAATGGTTGGATTAAGTCTTCTTTGAGGTTGTCGGACCGGTCTTGCTCCTTCTTCAAGAAATATGCGGTGCTCGTATACTTGGGGGCTTATTCCCACTAGATCCGCCAAACTCCACCCAATTGCCCTTTTGTTTTTCCTCAATACATTCAGCAATTTTTCTTCTTGTTGAGGAGTTAACTCTTGTGCAATTATCACGGGTAGCTTTTGGGCTTCATCAAGGTATGAATACCTTAAGTGAGGTGGTAGTGGCTTCAATTCCATCTTCTTGTCATTCCTTGAAGTTTGAGTCTCCGGATGGCTTGTATGATGTATGGTATTTAGTTCGCTTGACTCTTCATTTGCTTCTTTGACCATGCACTTCTCATCTAATCTTGCAAGATGCACTTCGGCTACTATGTTATCGATTGGGTCACACCGAAATAGAGAGTGGTTCTCCGGTGGATGCTTCATTGCTTCCTCTAGGCTAAAGCTTACAATTCTCCCATCTATTTCAAATGAGTAGTTCCCCGAGTAAGCATCAAGCTTAAATCTAGAAGTTCTCAAGAATGGCCTTCCAAGTAGGATAGATGATGCTCTCTCGGTTTCGCTTGACGGCATTTCAAGGACATAGAAGTCAATTGGAAATACCAACCCCTTTATATTCACCAATACATCTTCCGCAACACCCACTACGGTTATTATGCTTTTATCCGCTAGGACAAATCTTGCCGTCGACCTTTTTAGTGGTGGCAACTTCAATACCCGGTAAACGGAAAGCGGCATGATGCTAACACATGCTCCGAGGTCACACATACAATCTCTAAATTGAACTCCATTGACGGTGCAAGTGACCATACAAGGGCCCGGGTCATCACACTTCTCCGGTAATGTTCCCATCAAAGCGGAAATAGAACTCCCCAATGGGATGGTTTCCAATTCAAGAATTCTATCCTTGTTTATGCATAAATCTTTGAGGAATTTGGCATATCTAGGAACTTGATGGATGGCATCAAAGAGGGGGATGGTTACCTCAACTTTCTTGAACATTTCTACCATTTTGGGGTCGATTTCCATGCGCTTTTTAGCTTTCTTTGCAAGTGTTGGAAATGGAAGTGGTTGAGCAATTTCTTCTTCCAAGGTTCTTTTGGCCTTGGTTGTCTCCCTTGTTGGTTGGGCTTCATCCTCAACTATGGCTTGTGGTGTCTCCTCTTCCACTATCTCTTCTATGTCTATTCTCTCTTCCTCTTGGGCGGTTGTGATAGGACTTGGGTCCTTTGCTTCCTTTTCTTTTAGTTGTGTACCGGATCTAAGGGTGATGGCATTGATGCCCCCTTTTGGGTTTGGTTGAGGTTGAGAGGGAATGACACTTTGGATTGGGGGTTGAGGAGTGGGGGTTGATGGTGTGTCCATGCGTGCAAGAAGAGCTTGTAGTGTAGAGGTGAGGCCGGTGAGGCCGGAAGCAAGTGTGTTTTGTAATTCCTTTTGGCCTTGGATAATGGTCCGGAGTGTTTCGTCTTGGTTGGAGGGGGTGGTTGCATATGTGAGTTGAGGAGTTTGTGATTGGTTGGGTGGTGGTCTTTGATGTGGTGGTTGATATGTTTGGTAGTTTCTTTGTGGGTTTTGTTGATTGTATGGTTGATTTTGGAAGTTGTATGGTCGGTTTTGTGAGAAATTTTGCGAGTTGTTATTCCATCTTTGACCTCCTCCATTGTTGTTGTTGTCCCTATTCCCTTGTTGATGATTGCCTTTCCAATTTTGATTATTGTGTCCACTTCCTTGGTTGTAGCCTCCTCCTAGATAAGGGTGTCCTTGGTTAGGATTACCTCCTTGGTAGTACCCTTGATTAGGGCGGTCATAGAAATTATGGGTAGCCGCCAAAGTGTTATCTTCTTGAAGGCTTGGGCACTCATCCGTGTGGTGAGAGTAGCAAGAGCAAATGCCACACACTCTTTGAGGGACCAATTGTTGGTTGTGTTGTTGAGGTGGTGGAGGGTGTTGTTGATATGATTGAGGTTGTTGTGGTTGTTGTTGGTTCAATTGGAGTTGCCTCAAAACGGATGTCATCTCATTCAAGGATTGAGTTAGCGCGGTGGCTTCACTACTAGTTGATACCTCGTTCACGGTCCTTGGACGGTTGACTCTTCGCCTCATATGTTGATTGGATTCGGCTAAGTCAATAATAAGTTGCCATGCCTCCTCCGCGGTTTTATATTTGGACAAAGAACCATTGCTAGAAGTGTCCAAGAGGGTTCTATCTTGCTCTCGCATCCCTTGACATATGTATCCAAGCAATACTTGAGTGTCGATCATGTGATTGGGGCATGCATCTAGTAGTTTGCGAAACCGTTCCCAATACTCATAGAGTGGTTCCGTCTCACCTTGCACAATACAAGACATTTCCTTCCTTAGCCTATCCATCTTTTTCGGGGGCAAGAATTTATCCAAGAACCCCCTTCTAAGTAGGTCCCAATCGGAGGTAACTTCACTAGAGAGAGTGTAGAACCATTCTTTGGCCTTGTCCTCAAGAGAGAAAGGGAAAGCAAACAACCATATAGCAACTTCATCGGACCCTTCCCGTCTAGTGGTCGAGCATATGCGATGGAAGTCCTTGAGATGTCGAATAGGGTCTTGTGTGGGAAGCCCGTGAAACTTGGGTAGGAGGTTGATCAAAGCGGTCTTCAATTCAAAGTTCGCATTCAAATTGGGGTGAGTTACATGAAGGAGTTGAAGGACATAATCCGGTGCACCCGCTTCCTTGATGGTAACTCTCCTTGGAGCGTCCATGGTATTAGTACCTAAAACAAAAGAAGAATTGTTAGTGAGATTGATGGGAGTATGACTAATGCCTTCTTTGAGTGACGGTTCAATGTTCACTTCTAGTAAGGTGGTTGAGGTGGTGAAAACCTCTTCCCCTTTTCCAAATCTTAGCCGCCTCCGAGCTTGTCTAATATGAAACAAAGTTCGTTCTATTTCCGGATCATAAGGGGCTAAGCTCGGATTCGGTTGTGAACGCGTCATGCAATGAAGGGGAAATGGGATTCATTGTAACGATGAGGAGTTAGTCAATTGAGTAGTTCACAATGAAGTGCAACTATGTACATATATACACGCTTAATCCAAAACAATAACATGGCACACTAAGCAAACTCCCCGGCAACGGCGCCATTTTGACAAATGAATTTATGCCGGTATAGAAATTATCAAATGATCAATCGTAGTATAGTCTAAACCGACGCAAAATCCTTCATCAAACAAATCTACAATCTATATCCGAGAGTACTAGTCTCCCGAGTTGTTCTCCCTTGGAATTGCCAAAGTGTGCATCTTATTGATTTAGTAAGCTTTGTTGGAATTCTTTGAAGGTTTTAGCAAAGTAATGAGAAACAAACAATCAATTACCAAAAGACTTGGCTTAGGGTTGGCATTAGAAATTCTATCCTTATAGTCCATTCAATGTTGACAACAATTAGGCCTTGCTTCATTTAGTTATCCCCTAGGTATAGAGGGAGGTCAAATGAAAGCAATCAACTTGAGTCACAAGTCCTAGCTTCACCTTATGGGAATCTAGCTTTAGTGCACTCCAAGCCAACTAGCAATCCCTAATTCCAAATCAACTATTGATACAACTATTCAACTTCTTCCAAGGACCAAACCCTATGCCAAGTGTGAAAATTCTACTCCATAGCTAGTGTTGTCATTTTATCAAACATGTGATGAGCAATAAGGAAAGTCATAGTAAAATGAGAAGGAAAGTCAAATTGAAAGTATTGCAACACAAAGATCTAACAACAAGTCTCAAAGAAATCCAAAATTACAAAGTTGAATTCTAGATCTATGAGAATTGATCAATTGCATCTACTACTTGAAATTGGAGAAGAAAATCTATGACATGAACAAAGTGGAGTGAGAATTGTAGTGGATCTCACCAAAAAGTCATTGAAAATTCAGAAATTAGATGAGGATGAACCCTAGTGAAGCTTGGAATCTCCCTCTTCTTTTCCCCAAAGTGTAACTAACTCTCCTCTCTCCCCAAAATATCTAGCTCTAGAAAATGAACTAACTAAGTGTCCTTAACCCTTGCTCCTTTGGTCTTCTTAAGCTTTTCCCGCCAAGGTGTTTCCCCAAAAGTGGGATCCTTAACTGCCTCCACGCCTAAGTCACGTGACTTCTTAAAAAAATCATATTCGCAAATCGGCGCGCACGCGCAAGGTACGCGCACGCGCCGTTGAGACGTCTTGTAATGTGCGCGGAGGCGTGATGTACGCGTGCGCGCCCATGAAGATCCTGGCTTAGCCGCTTCTCAAGCCGGCTCTTGGCTTTGGCTCCACGTTGCCCTATCCGCGCGGGCGCGCAAGGTGCGCGCACGCGCCCATGCGGAAATTTCCAAAGCTTAATCCTCATGCTTCCTTCCTTTGTACCCGTCTTCCTCCTCTCTTTCGGTCCATTCCTACTCTATATCCTGAAACCACTTAACACACAAGTCACGGCATCGAATGGCATCAAGAGAAGATTAGAAATGTATCTATTTTAGTGCGAAATAAGCATGTTTTCATTCATGAGGCGAAACTAGGGGAGGAATGCAAAATCTTGTATTTCCATATAGAAAGTGTGTGGAATCATTGATAAAACCCCTGAAATCAGCACAAGATAAACCCTCAAATTGGGGTTTGTCACGACCCAGTGCACTTGCTGGTTAGTTGTGCGAAGTTGTGACAAAGTGTGATTCACGTTTGAGAGCACCAAGTCTTTGGCGCCATTGTTGATGATCATAATTTCGTGCACCAGACATCTTTAAAGATGTTCATCCTGATCTGGAGGAATCAGAGGAAATAAAAGAACCTCTGAAAATTCCTCAGGAAAAGGATAAGCCTCCTAAACCCGAGCTCAAACCACTACCACCATCCCTGAAATATGCATTTCTGGGAGAAGGTGACACTTTTCCAGTGATCATAACCTCTACTTTAAATCCACAGGAAGAGAAAGCACTTATTCAAGTGCTAAGGACACACAAGACAGCTCTTGGGTGGTCCATAAGTGATCTTAAAGGCATTAGCCCAGCAAGATGCATGCACAAGATCCTATTGGAAGATGATGCTAAGCCAGTGGTTCAACCACAGAGGCGGCTAAATCTAGCCATGAAGGAGGTGGTGCAAAAAGTGGTCACTAAGTTACTAGAGGCTGTGATTATTTATCCTATTTCTGATAGCCCCTGGGTAAGCCCTGTCCAAGTTGTACCCAAAAAGGGAGGCATGACAGTGGTTCACAATGAAAAGAATGAACTGGTTCCCACAAGAACAGTTATAGGGTGGCGTATGTGTATTGACTACAGAAGGCTCAATACAGCCACCAGAAAGGATCATTTTCCTTTACCATTCATAGACCAGATGTTAGAGAGATTAGCAGGTCATGATTATTACTGCTTTTTGGATGGCTATTCAGGTTACAACCAAATTGCAGTAGATCCTCAGGACCAAGAGAAAACAGCATTCACATGTCCTTCTGGAGTATTTGCCTACAGAAGGATGCCCTTTGGTCTATGCAATGCACCTGCAACCTTTCAAAGGTGCATGCTCTCTATCTTCTCTTATATGGTAGAAAAATTTCTGGAAGTCTTCATGGATGACTTTTCAGTATTTGGAGACTCATTCAGCTCATGTCTTGACCATTTAGCACTTGTTTTGAAAAGCTGCCAAGAGACCAACCTAGTTTTAAACTGGGAAAAATGTCACTTTATGGTGACTGAAGGAATTGTCCTTGGGCATAAAATTTTAAACAAGGGAATAGAGGTGGATCAAGCTAAAGTAGAGGTAATTGAAAAATTACCACTACCTCCCATTGTTAAGGAAATCAGAAGCTTTCTGGGGCATGCATGATTCTATAGGAGGTTTATAAAGGATTTTTCAAAAATTGCAAAACCTCTGAGCAATCTGCTAGCTGCTGACACGCCATTTGTGTTTGACACAGAGTGTCTGCAGGCGTTTGAGACCCTGAAAGCTAAGCTGGTCACAGCACCAGTCATCTCTGCACCAGACTGGACATTACCATTCGAACTAATGTGTGATGCCAGTGACCATGCCATTGGTGTAGTGTTGGGACAGAGGCATAACAAGCTTCTACACGTCATTTACTATGCTAGCCGTGTTTTAAATGATGCACAGAAGAATTACACAGCCACAGAAAAAGAGTTACTTACAGTGGTTTATGCCATTGACAAGTTTAAATCCTATTTAGTAGGTTCAAAAGTAATTGTGTATACTGACCATGCTGCTCTTAAATACCTACTCACAAAGCAGGATTCAAAACCTAGGCTCATAAGATGGGTGTTGCTTCTGCAAGAGTTTGATATAGAAATAAGAGACAGAAAAGGGACAGAGAACTAGGTAGCTGATCACCTGTCCCGGATAGAACCAGTAGCAGGGGCGTCCCTCCCTCCTACTGAGATCTCTGAAACCTTTCCGGATGAGCAACTTTTCGCCATTCAGGAAGCACCAAGGTTTGTAGACATTGCGAATTATAAAGCTGTAAGGTTCATACCTAAAGAGTACAGCAGGGTACAGACGAAAAAACTAATTTCAGATGCAAAGTACTACTTATGGGATGAACCATATCTCTTTAAGAGATGTGCAGACAGAATGATCCGCAGATGCGTACCCAGAGAAGAGGCACAGAAGATCCTATGGCACTGCCATGGATCACAGTATGGAGGATATTTCAGAGGTGAGCAAACAGCCACTAAGGTCCTCCAATGTGGCTTTTACTGGCCTACTCTCTATAGAGATGCCCGAGAGTTTGTGCGTAATTGTGACAGTTGCCAAAGAGCTGGCAACTTACCTCATGGTTATTCCATGCCTCAACAAGGGATCTTAGAGATTGAGTTGTTTGATGTATGGGGTATTGACTTTATGGGTCCCTTCCCACCATCATACTCAAACACTTACATTCTGGTGGTAGTAGACTATGTATCTAAATGGGTAGAAGCAATTGCCACACCCACTAATGATACTAAGACCGTACTAAAATTCCTCCAGAAACATATCTTCAGCAGATTTGGCATCCCCAGAGTACTAATCAGTGACGGGGGCACTCATTTCTGCAATAAACAACTATACTCTGCTATGGTCCGATATGGAATTAGCCACAAAGTAGCAACTCCATATCACCCACAGACAAATGGGCAGGTTGAAGTCTCTAATAGAGAACTAAAAAGAATCCTGGAACAGACTGTAATTACCCGTAGAAAGGATTGGGCAAAAAGCTTGGATGATGCTCTGTGGGCATACAGAACAGCATTCAAGACTCCTATAGGAACCTCTCCATACCAGCTTGTGTATGGCAAGGCCTGTCATTTGCCCGTGGAACTAGAACATAAGGCCTACTGGGCAACCAGATTCCTAAACCTGGATGCTAAGTTAGCTGGAGAGAAAAGATTGCTCCAGTTAAATGAGCTAGAGGAATTCAGACTCAATGCTTTTGAGAATGCTAAAATTTATAAGGAGAAAGCAAAAAAGTGGCATGACAAGAAACTGTCATCTAGAGTCTTTGAACCAGGACAGAAGGTTCTGCTCTTCAACTCTAGGCTCAGACTATTCCCCGGAAAATTGAAATCCCGGTGGAGGGGACCATATGTGATTACAAGTGTGTCACCATATGGATATGTTGAGCTTCAGGATTTTGACTCTGATAAAAAGTTCATTGTTAATGGACAGAGAATCAAACATTATCTTGAAAGCAATTTTGAGCAAGAATGCTCAAAACTGAGACTTGAATAAAGCTCAGTCAAGGTCCAGCTAAAGACAATAAAGAAGCGCTTGCTGGGAGGCAACCCAGCCATTAGCAAGTTATTTGTTTTCATTAATACTTGTAGAAGTTTGATATAAGTTTTCTCGCATCCCTTGACATATGTATCCAAGCAATACTTGAGTGTCGATCATGTGATTGGGGCATGCATCTAGTAGTTTGCGAAACCGTTCCCAATACTCATAGAGTGGTTCCGTCTCACCTTGCACAATACAAGACATTTCCTTCCTTAGCCTATCCATCTTTTTCGGGGGCAAGAATTTATCCAAGAACCCCCTTCTAAGTAGGTCCCAATCGGAGGTAACTTCACTAGAGAGAGTGTAGAACCATTCTTTGGCCTTGTCCTCAAGAGAGAAAGGGAAAGCAAACAACTATATAGCAACTTCATCGGACCCTTCCCGTCTAGTGGTCGAGCATATGCGATGGAAGTCCTTGAGATGTCGAATAGGGTCTTGTGTGGGAAGCCCGTGAAACTTGGGTAGGAGGTTGATCAAAGCGGTCTTCAATTCAAAGTTCGCATTCAAATTGGGGTGAGTTACATGAAGGAGTTGAAGGACATAATCCGGTGCACCCGCTTCCTTGATGGTAACTCTCCTTGGAGCGTCCATGGTATTAGTACCTAAAACAAAAGAAGAATTGTTAGTGAGATTGATGGGAGTATGACTAATGCCTTCTTTGAGTGACGGTTCAATGTTCACTTCTAGTAAGGTGGTTGAGGTGGTGAAAACCTCTTCCCCTTTTCCAAATCTTAGCCGCCTCCGAGCTTGTCTAATATGAAACAAAGTTCGTTCTATTTCCGGATCATAAGGGGCTAAGCTCGGATTCGGTTGTGAACGCGTCATGCAATGAAGGGGAAATGGGATTCATTGTAACGATGAGGAGTTAGTCAATTGAGTAGTTCACAATGAAGTGCAACTATGTACATATATACACGCTTAATCCAAAACAATAACATGGCACACTAAGCAAACTCCCCGGCAACGGCGCCATTTTGACAAATGAATTTATGCCGGTATAGAAATTATCAAATGATCAATCGTAGTATAGTCTAAACCGACGCAAAATCCTTCATCAAACAAATCTACAATCTATATCCGAGAGTACTAGTCTCCCGAGTTGTTCTCCCTTGGAATTGCCAAAGTGTGCATCTTATTGATTTAGTAAGCTTTGTTGGAATTCTTTGAAGGTTTTAGCAAAGTAATGAGAAACAAACAATCAATTACCAAAAGACTTGGCTTAGGGTTGGCATTAGAAATTCTATCCTTATAGTCCATTCAATGTTGACAACAATTAGGCCTTGCTTCATTTAGTTATCCCCTAGGTATAGAGGGAGGTCAAATGAAAGCAATCAACTTGAGTCACAAGTCCTAGCTTCACCTTATGGGAATCTAGCTTTAGTGCACTCCAAGCCAACTAGCAATCCCTAATTCCAAATCAACTATTGATACAACTATTCAACTTCTTCCAAGGACCAAACCCTATGCCAAGTGTGAAAATTCTACTCCATAGCTAGTGTTGTCATTTTATCAAACATGTGATGAGCAATAAGGAAAGTCATAGTAAAATGAGAAGGAAAGTCAAATTGAAAGTATTGCAACACAAAGATCTAACAACAAGTCTCAAAGAAATCCAAAATTACAAAGTTGAATTCTAGATCTATGAGAATTGATCAATTGCATCTACTACTTGAAATTGGAGAAGAAAATCTATGACATGAACAAAGTGGAGTGAGAATTGTAGTGGATCTCACCAAAAAGTCATTGAAAATTCAGAAATTAGATGAGGATGAACCCTAGTGAAGCTTGGAATCTCCCTCTTCTTTTCCCCAAAGTGTAACTAACTCTCCTCTCTCCCCAAAATATCTAGCTCTAGAAAATGAACTAACTAAGTGTCCTTAACCCTTGCTCCTTTGGTCTTCTTAAGCTTTTCCCGCCAAGGTGTTTCCCCAAAAGTGGGATCCTTAACTACCTCCACGCCTAAGTCACGTGACTTCTTAAAAAAATCATATTCGCAAATCGGCGCGCACGCGCAAGGTACGCGCACGCGCCGTTGAGACGTCTTGTAATGTGCGCGGAGGCGTGATGTACGCGTGCGCGCCCATGAAGATCCTGGCTTAGCCGCTTCTCAAGCCGGCTCTTGGCTTTGGCTCCACGTTGCCCTATCCGCGCGGGCGCGCAAGGTGCGCGCACGCGCCCATGCGGAAATTTCCAAAGCTTAATCCTCATGCTTCCTTCCTTTGTACCCGTCTTCCTCCTCTCTTTCGGTCCATTCCTACTCTATATCCTGAAACCACTTAACGCCAGTAAAGGTACCATTTTGGGCGTTAAACGCCAAAATGGGTACCAATCTGGGCGTTTAACACCAGAATTGCAGCATCCTGGGTGTTCAGAAAAACGCCCAGTAAAAAAAGATTTCTGGCGTTTAACGCTAGCCAGGGTACCTGGCTGGGCGTTAAACGCCCACAATGGCCAACTTATGGGCGTTAAATGCCAGAATGGATACCATTCTGGGCGTTTAACACCAGAAAGTCAGGGGAAGAGGATTTTGTTTTCCACTTCAAAATTTTTCAAATTTTCATGTTTTGACTCATAATTTTCTGCATAAACATGTTTCAAACTTTCATCATTCACCCTCAATTTTCAAAAATTCCACAATTTTTTAAATCTCTTATCAAATTTCTTTCAAATCCTTCCCATATCTTCTTCAAAAACTCAAGTATCTTTTCAATTTCTTTCCAAATCCTTTCCAACTCATCATATCATCTCTTAATTCTTAGATGCATAAACAAAATTTCAGATTTAACCTCTTTATAACTTTTTCATTTAAAAATCTCATCTTTTTCATATCATGATTCTATTTTCTTCCACCAATCATATCTTTATGTCATATCTTTTTCAAAATTTTCGAAATCCCTCCCCTCCACTTATAAATACATATTCGGCCATCCCCTCCTCTCCACCATTCGAATTTGCCTCTCCTCCTCTCTCTCCTCTTTCCTTTCTTTTGCTTGAGGGCAAGCAAACCTCTAAGTTTGGTGTGTTTTTCCATGATCACTGAGCTAAGACTCATCAAGATCATGGCTCCTAAGGGAAAACAAACCAATTCAAGAGGCAAGAAAGAGAATACTCCAAAGAGTCTTTGGAATCAAGAGAGGTTCTTCACCAAAGAGCATGCAGACCATTACCATAAAATAATGGGTCTAAGATCAGTGATCCCGGAAGTTAAATTCGATATGAAAGAAGACAAATATTCGGAGATCCAAGAGCAAATTCGAAACAGAGGATGGGAAATTCTAGCTAATCCTGAAACAAGGGTTGGAAGAAACATGGTTCAGGAATTCTATTCAAATCTGTGGCTGACAGATAAGCAGAGAATAACTGGAACCGCCTTTCATACCTACCGAACCATGGTCAGAGGAAGGATTATTTACTTCCATCTGGACAAAATAAGAGAGATTTTCAAATTGCCTCAACTACAAGATGATATAGAATCCTTTAATAGGAGAATGGTGAGAGAAAATAAGGGGTTGGACCAAGTTCTAGAGGACATATGCCTCCCTGGAACTAAGTGGATAACCAATTCAAATTTGTCCCAAATCAACTCAAGAGAGGAGATCTCAAACCAGTCGCAAGAGGCTGGTTGGACTTCATTGAGCACTCCATACTGCCCACTAGCAACCGCTCTGAGGTCACTGTCAAAAGAGCGGTGATGATTCATTGTATTATGCTGAGAAACGAAGTGGAGATTCATCATCTGATTTCTTGTGAGATTTACACAATTGCAAACAAGAACTCCACTGAAGCCAAATTGGCATACCCATGCTTAATTTCTCTGCTATGTAAAGATGCTGGGGTGAGGATGGGAGTAGATGAATTCATCCCAATCGAACATCCAATCACCAAAAAGTCAATGGAAGGACAACAAGTGCAAGACAACTCCATCAAGAGGAGGGCGCAGGAGTTCCTCCCAGAAATCCCTGAAATTGACTACTGGACCCGCCTAGAAGCATCCGTCACCAAGCTGCAAGAAGTTGTGGATCAACTTAGAGAAGAACAGCATAATCAAAACTGCATGCTATGTAAGTTGCTTAAGGAACAGGAGAAGCAGGGGCGTGAGCTACAGGAGCTGAAGCGCCAGAAGCTCTCCCTTGAAGGACCAAGCACCCCCAGATTGAAGGAGCATCCACTGCTCAAAATCAAGGTTGTTGAGTCCTAACTCTGTGATAACCTTTATTATTAGGAATCTATTTTAAGAGTCATTTATTTTTCTGTTTTTAGTTTTTTGTCTTCTATTATTATTGGTTTGCTCTTCTATTTATTTTTGAGTCTTATTTTCATTCCATGATTAATAAAATTTCAAGTTTATGTCTTAAAGTTATGAATGTCCAATGAATCCATCACCTTTCTTAAATGAAAAATGTTTTTAATTGCAAAAAGAAAAAGAAGTACATGAATTTCAAATTTTAAAACAGATTAATTATTTTGATGTGGTGGCATTACTTTTTGATTTTCTGAATGAATGCTTGAACAGTACATATTTTGAATTTGTTGTTCATGAATGTTAAAATTGTTGGCTCTTGAAAGAATGATGGAAAAGGATAAATGTTATTTGATAATCTGAAAAATCATAAAAATGATTCTTGAAGCAAGAAAAAGCAGTGAAAAGCTTGTAGAAAAAAATATATGCGAAAAAAAAGAGAAAAAGAGAAAAAGAAAAAGCAAGCAGAAAAAGCCAATAGCCTTTTAAACCAAAAGGCAAGGGTAAAATAAAAAGGATCCAAGGCTTTGAGCATCAGTGGATAGGAGGGCCCACAGGAATAAAATCCTGGCCTAAGCGGCTAAACCAAGTTGTCCCTAACCATGTGCTTGTGGCGTGAAGGTGTCAAGTGAAGAGCTTGAGACTGAGCGGTTAAAGTCGTGGTCCAAAGCAAAAAAGAGTGTGCTTAAGAGCTCTGGACACATCTAATTGGGGACTCTAGCAAAGCTGAGTCACAATCTGAAAAGGTTCACCCAGTTATGTGTCTGTAGTATTTATGTATCCGGTGGTAATACTGGAAAATAAAATGCTTTGGGTCACGGCCAAGACTCATAAAGTAGCTGTGTTCAAGAATCAACATACTGAACTAGGAGAATCAATAACACCATCTAAATTCTGAGTTCCTATAGATGCCAATCATTCTGAACTTCAAAGGATAAAGTGAGATGCCAAAACTGTTCAGAAGCAAAAAGCTAAAAGCCCCGCTCATCTAATTAAGACTGATCTTCATAGATGTTTTTGGAATTCATTGTATATTCTATTCTTTTTATCCTATTTAATTTTTAGTTGCTTGAGGACAAGCAACAATTTAAGTTTGGTGTTGTGATGAGCGGATAATTTATACACTTTTTGGCATTGTTTTTAGTATATTTTTAGTATATTTTAGTTAGTTTTTAGGGTAAAGTATATTTTTTGTCCCTGAAGTTTAGCAAAAATTTCAAAAATACCCTTAAGTTTTATTTTGTTTCAATTTTGTCCTAAAAGTTTTCGATTTGCATCAAATATACCCCTAACGGCTAAATTTTCAAAAAAATTAAGACTAATCTAACAATAATGCATGAAAATTATGCTTGATTTGCTTGTGTTGAGGGTTGTTCTTATGAAATTGTTGTTGAATTGGTCTTAAATTTTTTGAAAAATTAGCCGTTCGGGGTATATTTGATGCAAATCGAAAATTTTTAGGACAAAATTGAAACAAAATAAAACTCAGGGGTATTTTTGAAACTTTTGTCAAACTTCAAGGACAAAAAACATACTTTACCCTAGTTTTTATTATGTTTTTATTAGTTTTTAAATAAAAATCACATTTCTGGACTTTACTATGAGTTTGTGTGTTTTTCTGTGATTTCAGATATTTTCTGGTTGAAATTGAGGGACCTGAGCAAAAATCTGATTCAGAGTCTGAAAATGGACTGCAGATGCTGTTGGATTCTGACCTCCCTGCACTCGAAGTGGATTTTCTGGAGCTACAGAAGCCCAATTGGCGCGCTGCGCTCTCAATTGCGTTGGAAAGTAGACATCCTGGGCTTTCCAGCAATATATAATAGTCCATACTTTGCCCAAGATTTGATGGCCCAAACTGGCGTTCCAAGCATAGAAATTCTGGCGTCAAAACGCCAGAACTAGCATGAAAGCTGGTGTTAAACGCCCAAACTGGCACAAAAGCTGGCGTTTAACTCCAAGAAAGGTCTCTACACGTGAAAGCTTCAATGCTCAGACCAAGCACACTCCAAGTGGGCCCTGGAAGTGGATTTCTACACTAACTATTCTAGCTTACTCATTTTCTGTAACCCTAGGTCACTAGTTTATTATAAAAACTACTTTTAGTGATTCATCTTGTACCTCATGACACTCTACACATTTCATATTGTATCTTCTACGGTATGAGTCTCTAAACCCCATGGTTGGGGGTGAGGAGCTCTGCTGTGTTTTGATGAATTAATGCAATTACTACTGTTTTCCATTCTATCACGCTTGTTTTTATTCTAAGATATTCACTCGTACTTCAACTTGATGAATGTGATGATCTGTGACACTCATCACCATTCTCAACCTATGAACGCATGCCTGACAACCACCTTTGTTATACCTTAGATTGAGTGCTTATCTCATAGCCTCCTGATTCAGATCAGAGTCTTCGTGGTATAAGCTAGAATTATTGGCGGCCATTCCTGGGATCCGGAAAGTCTAAACCTTGTCTGTGGTATTCTGAGTAGGATCTGGGAAGGGATGACTGTGACGAGCTTCAAACTCACGAGTGCTGGGTGTAGTGACAGACGCAAAAGGATCAATGGATCCTATTCCAGCATGAGTGAGAACCGACAGATGATTAGCCGTGCGGTGATAGCGCATTTGGACCATTTTTACTGAGAGGACAGATGGTAGCCATTGACAACGGTGATCCACCAACATACAGCTTGCCATGGAAGGAACCTTGCGTGCATGAAGAAGAAGACAGTAGGAAAGCAGACATTCAGAAGACAGAGCATCTCTAAAACCTAAACCTGTTCTCCATTACTGCATCACAAGTATTTATTTCATGTCCTTTTACTTTTTACAATTAAATCTAAGAATTATTGATATCCTGACTAAGAGTTACAAGATAACCATAGCTTGCTTCAAGCTGACAATCTCCGTGGGATCGACCCTTACTCACGTAAGGTATTACTTGGACGACCCAGTGCACTTGCTAGTTAGTTGTGCGGAGTTACAAAAGTGTGATTGTAATTTCGTGTACCAATAGCATACCAATTCTACACCCCCACTGGTCAGATTCTCCATGATCGATTTTAAGACAAGAATTTTTGGCGAAGTACATGGAAGCTACAATGTCAGCCGAAGAAAAAAACTTTGTGTGAAAGCTCATTCATGGAGGTATATTAGTAATGGAAAAAAATACATAGAATACTACCTCACGTCTGCAAAATCTACCCTTTTTATCTCATTTCTCCAAAAACCCTCTTCATGCTACAGTGTTTTGCCCCTCAGTGTAAACTCTTGGAATCATTCATAACTGGCACGTACAACTTCTCGAGACCCATAACTGAAAACATGGAATTGGTGGAATCAAGCGATAGATACAATGAAGAAACAACCAGAATTCAAAGATCGGAGCCCTAGAATGGAAAACTTGATATGGCAATCATGGCTAACTAGATGATGCATTCGTATCTTTTGTATTTTTCTTTAAAATTTCAGTCAATAAACTAAGAATTCTTGTTAGATAAGCAATTACTTCATGGTTAAATGAATAATATTTTGAGTTAGTTGAAATTCATTTGTTACAGGAGAAATTTGAAAGGGAATTGGAAGAAGTAGAGACTAGGAGTCATCATAAACAAGAAGCACATGAAAAGGAAGCAAACAGAGAGCTCTCTGAAAACAAAGAATACTGGGCGTGGAACGTGGCATCCTACGCGTGGCACGTCGGGAAAATAAAATGGTGTCATTTGTACGTGAAGAACTGAAGATTGATGGTTTAGAAGTTATAGTAAATTCTCGTTGCGAGTGTAGTTACTAAACCAAGCAATCAACCTTTCTTACAAACGTTTTGGTTGTCACAAGTAACAAACCCCTTAAAATTTGATAACCGAAGTATTTAAACCTCGGGTCGTCTTCTCAAGGAACTGCAGGAAAGTATGTTCTTATTATTGGTTATGAAGATTGTAGATTGGGGTTTTGAAGATGAGGAACAAGTAATTTAAATGGCAAGTGAAATAAATAAATAACTGTAAAATAAACTTTTGGCAAGGTATGGGAAATTGAAAGTCCTATCCTAGTTATCCTTATCAATGATGATGAAGATTGAATCTTAATTCCACTTAGTTAGCCTTTACTTAAAGCAAAGAAAGGTCAAGTGACTAATTAGTTTGATCTTCAAATCCTAGTTAATCCCTAAGGAAAGATTGGGCTTATTGAAGTTCAATTCAATTAGCAAAGATAACAATTATCAATCATGTTGAGTTTGATAACTCCTGAGTTACTGATTTCTTAACCAAGACCAAAAGGGAAAAAGTAAATCTACTTGAATAAAAATGTCTTCAGATTGGAAGCAACAGTAATATAAATAAAAGAAAGCAATCATAAACTGAAATACCTCAAATAACATTAATTCAAAGAATAACCTGTAACATATAAGAATTCATAAATTAAATTGAGAAAATAAGTAAAAAGGAATATTGAACCTGATAAAAAGAGATAATCGTGAAAGCAAAAGAAATCCTAATTCTAAATCCTATAAGAGAGAGGAGAGAACCTCTCCCTAAAAACTACATCTAAATCATGAAAAGTAACTAATTGGAGACTCTCCCTGAATGGATGCATTCCCACACTTCATAACCTCTGATCTGTGCCTTCTGGACTTAGATTTGGGCCAAAAAGGGCTTCAGAAATCGCTGGAAGCGTTTTCTGTAATTTTTGGTGCGTGGCCTTTGTCACGCGTCCGCGTGGGTCATGCTGTCGCGTCATCTGGAGTTTTCCTTATCACACTGTCGCTTCAGTCATGTGTCCGCGTTATATGCATTTCGCTTAAGGCGCGCGATCGCGTCAATAACGCGGTCGCGTCACTGCCATTTCGCGCTGGCATGCGGCCGCGTCGTCCATGCGATCGCGTCTCGGCCAGTTTCTCCAAAAACTCCGTTTTATGCTTTCCTTCTATTTTTGTATGTTTTCTTTCCATCCTTTAAGTCATTCCTGCCTTATAAGATCTGAAACTACTCAACACACGAATTACGTCATCGAATGGAAACAAAGGGTAATTAAAATAATTACTTTTAAAGCATAGGAAACATGTTTTTCACATACATCACATAATAAGGAAGGGAAAGTAAAACCATGCAATTAACATGAATAAGTGAGTGAAGGATTGAATAAATCACTTAAATTAGGCACAAAATATATCATAAAATACGGATTTATCAACCTCCCCACACTTAAACAATAGCATTTCCTCATGCTAAATCCAAGATAAAGAGTAAGGTAAGGTTGAAGTGGTGGAATCTCATGCAATGCAATCTATTCTAAATGCAACTACCTAAATGAATCATGCAATTCTAAATTTTATTCACTTGTATATAAAGCTTACATGTAGTTAAATTAATTTACATTCTCAAGGAATCATATATGCATAGCCAAACCTTAGATAATGATAAAGCACTTTTACAATTGAGATGGGAAAGAAAAATATTTTAAAAACTTGCAAGACAATTAGCAATTTAAGCAGAGATATATGTTGATGAGCTATTGAACCCTCACTGGATTTTGTGTTTACTCTCTAGTCACTCAGTGTTTATTGGGATAATCACTCTATTCTTCTTTTTATCCTTACTTTTCATAACTTTGTTCTTCATCTAACCAATCAACAATTATAGAATATAGGCATACAAAAATCATGAGGTCTTTAATTAAGGTTGTAATGGGGCCAAGGTAAAGGTAAGGGTATATGTATAAGGCTAAGTGAGCTAATAAGTGAATCCTTGATTAGTCTAGGATCTCACCTAACATACATACTTTGTAAAGCAAGAATTTCTTTACCTACTCACCCAAATTTTCCCACTTTTGATGTTACATGCTCATGCATTAGTTTTAATTTTGTCCCATGTGCATTGCTTTATTTTGCATTTGGGGAATTCTTTTGTATCCCCTTTATTCAAATAATTTTTTTTAATGCACATGGTAATTCAATTATTTTCATTTCACATGAGCTTGCTTCCCAAAATTTTTATTTTGAATTATTTTATTCTTTTTAACTTTCTACCCTTTGTTTTTATCATCCATGTTCCCAATAGGTTTCCCACACTTAAACAATACACACTTTCTATCTTAAGCTAACCAAGGATTCAACTTGGGATTTTTATTTTATTTTTCTGCTTAAGGCTAGTATTGTGGTTTATAGAATAAGAGGGGATTTAAAGGCTCAAGGGGGCTAACAAGGGTGATGTAAAAGGTAGGTTAATTTGGGATAAGTGAGCTAGAATCAAACAATGGCCTCAATCACTTTCTTGGTATGTATCTATATTCTATAATCGGACATATAGATTAAAACAAAGTAAAGAACACCAGAATAAAAAAGAAGGGCGGAACACTGGTGCACGAAATTGTGATCATCAACAATGGCGCCAAAGGACTTGGAGCTCTCAAACGTGAATCACACTTTGTCACAATTCCGCACAACTAACCAGCAAGTGCACTGGGTCGTCCAAGTAATAAACCTTATGTGAGTAAGGGTCGATCCCACAGAGATTGTCGGCTTGAAGCAAGCTATGGTCATCTTGTAAATCTCAGTCAGGCAGATTCAAATGGTGATGGAGGATTGATAATTAAAAGATGAATAAAACATAAAATAAAGATAGAGATACTTATGTAATTCATTGGTGGATTTCAGATAAGCGTATGAAGATGCTTTGTTCCCCTTGAACCTCTGCTTTCCTATTGCCTTCTTCCAATCATTCATACTCCTTTCCATGGCAAGCTTTATGTTGGGCATCACCGTTGTCAATGGCTACATCCCGTCCTCTCAGTGAAAATGGTCCTGATGCTCTGTCACAACATCGGCTAATCAGCTGTCGGTTCTCGATCATGTCGGAATAGGATCAATTGATCCTTTTGCGTCTGTCACACGCCCCACAATCGCGAGTTTGAAGCTCGTCACAGTCATCCCTTCCCAGATCCTACTCGGAATGCCACAGACAAGGTTTAGACTTTCCGGATCTCAAGAATGGCTGCCATTAATTCTAGCCTATACCACGAAGGTTCCAATCTTAGATTAGAAACCCAAGAGATACGCATTCAAGCCATTGCTAGTAGAACAGAGGTGGTTGTCAGGCACATGTTCATCGGTGAGAATGATGATGAGTGTCACGTATCATCACATTCATCAAGTTGAAGAATGAATGAATATCTTGGAGAAGAAATAGACTTGAGTTGAATAGAAAAATAATAGTACTTGTATTAATTCATGAAGAACAACAGAGCTCCACACCTTAATCTATGGTGTGTGGAAACTCCACCGTTGAAAATACATAAGAACAAGGTCCAGGCATGGCTGTGAGGCCAGCCCTAAACGTGTCTAAGATAGCATAAGACTTATCAAAGATGAAAATACAATAGCAAAAGGTCCTATTTATAGAAAACTAGTAGCCTAGGGTTACAGAAATGAGTAATTAATGCAGAAATCTTCTTCCGGGCCTACTTGGTGTGTGCTTGGGCTGAGCATTGAAGCTTCCATGTGTAGAGACTTTTCTTGGAGTTAAACGCCAGCTTTTGTGCCAGTTTGGGCGTTTAACTCCAGCTTTTGTGCCAGTTTTGGAGTTAAACGCCAGAATTCTTGAGCTGACTTGGAACGCCTGTTTGGGCCATCAAATCTCGGGCAAAGTATGGACTATTATATATTGCTGAAAAGCCCAGGATGTCTACTTTCCAACACAATTAAGAGAGCGCCAATTAGGCTTCTGTAGCTCTAGAAAATTTACTTTGAGTGCAGGGAGGTCAGAATCCAACAGCATCTGCAGTCCTTTTTCAGCCTCTGAATCAGATTTTTGCTCAGGTCCCCCAATTTCAGCCAGAAAATACCTGAAATCACAGAAAAATACAAAAACTCATAGTAAAGTCTAGAAATATGATTTTTAAATAAAAAATAATAAAAATATAATAAAAACTAATTAAAATATACTAAAAACATACTAAAAACAATGCCAAAAAGCGTATAAATTATCCGCTCATCAAACACACAGGAATAAAAATTATGGTTTGAATGTAACCATACAATTAAGCTCAAAACTCACAGGCTGTGTGTTCTCCAACTCAAAAATCATATATCAGTTATATATGTCATGCAAGTAAAAATTAAGAGTTCCCATTATTCTCAATTTAAATCTTAAGGTGGCTTTAAAGTTTTAATGTTTCTCCTTGATGAAATGTTGTTAACTAACTAACATGTAATGCTATATACAAGGTGTGTAGATTGTTTTTATTATGTTAAAGTCTCTAGTTTACTTCCTTTTTATATTTTCAATTTAAACTAGGTTATCTTATGCTAAAAAGGGTAAACTATACTAATTAATCCATATTTTCTATAACTAATAAGTTAGAATTGCAACTAAACTAAATGGCTAAAATATGAACTAAAGTGCAACATGCAGAAATATAGTAAAAATACATGAAAATAGCAATGTATAAATACTGAGAAAATAAAAGATAAAAAAAAATACAGAAAAGTAGCAAAATAAAGTAAAAGAGTATGTAGTGGTTCACCAAAAAAATACACCAGAGATGGCGACCTCCCCACACTTAAAATGAAGCATCGTCCCTGATGCTCACTCAAGTAGGGTGAGAAGGGGTGTCATCACTGGAAAAATGGGCAGCCGGAGTCTCTGTGGTGGTGGTCTGAGTGGTTGACAGTGGTGCGGTGGCGTAGGGTGGCGCGGGTGGTGGAGGAGCAGCAAGGGTTGCAGAGAAGAGGAAGAAGAAAGGGGTTGGGGGCGCGATGGGGTAGGGTTCGCATCACAGGGGGTTAATAAATTTGAATTCATGCGATCGCGTGGAGCACGCGGTCGCGTGGCTAGGGTGGAATAGGGGTTGACGCGATCGCGTGAGTGATGCAATCGCATGGAATGGGTGAAAGGATGAATGACGCGGTCACGTGAGGCATGTGATCGCGTCACTGGAATTTGTGCTAAACGCACAATTCCAGCGTCGTTTCAGCGCAACTCTCTGTCTCCTTTGGGGTGTTGTGCAAATCCACACGACGCGATCACGTCGCTCATGCTGTCGCGTGGGTCGTTTTGTGCGAAACGCACAACGGCCGCATGATTCTAGCCCAAATTTTTGGGCGTTGGATCTTTACGCCGATTTCCAGGTCACGCGGCCGCGTGAATGACGCGAACGCGTGGGAAGTGTTTTTCGCAACTGACGCGATCGCATGAGTGATGCGGTCGCATCGCGCGCCCTTTCTCTTTTTTTTTTTGTTTTTTTATGCAGGTATGCAATTATGCAGTATGCAATGCGAGTGAATAATATTCAGGTTCAATTGAAAAGGAAATAAAAATAAATAACACGAAATAAAACTGAAAAAGAAACGACCATACCATGGTGGGTTGTCTCCCACCTAGCACTTTTAGTTAAAGTCCTTAAGTTGGACATTGGATGAGCTTCCTGTTATGGCGGCTTATGTTTAAATTCATCCTGAAATCTCCACCAATGCTTGGAATGCCAATAGCCTCTGGGGTCCCAAACTAGGCATGTAAAGCTTTTGAGCAGCTTCAAATAGATTCTCAGGCTCCCGTGGTGATGAATGTCAGAATAGATTCCAGGATCCCAAACTTTGCTTTTAAATCCGCCTTTGTCTTGATCTATATTTTTCCATTCGGGTGGTTTAAAAATTAGATTCTCACCAAGATGACCAAACGTTTTCCGAGATCCGTTCGATTGATCATGATGCTAATCCGTGCACTTCGAGTTGAAGTGTGGAACCTTATTGAACCTTGTGCACCAGCTCTAAGTACGAGCCATTTCCCTCTTACTCTTAAAGTCGTAGAGAGCTCTAAGCTAGCCATCTGTTTCAAGCAACCCATATTCAAGTGGAAAAATAAAGCTAAAGGTTAAGGATTGTACCCACTTGAAGCTTGTATTGGGTGGTAATGGCCTTGGAATGGGTGTTTCCAGTGGTTCTGTAAGTTCTACTCCCTTGTGCTCTTCTGTGAATTTCTTCACTTCCTTGCAGACTTCTTCAAATGCATCCATGTCCTGAGCAAAGCCTTCTATGTCTTCCGCGTCACTTAAGTCATAAACGGGAGGTTGAGAGAAATCTACCTCCGCATCATCTTCGTATTCACTTGGGGAAGATTCTTCGATCTCAGAGAATTCACTTGCAGATGCAAGTTCATTACTAGGAGAACTTGACTTGAGATTATCATCATCAAGGAAACTTGCTTCTTGGATTATTCCATCTAGTTCTTCATAAAAGAGTTCTGGTGGACGAAATTGTGATTACACTTTGATTATGTAAAATTCATTGCTCTTTCTTTCCCTGGGAATGGCACCAAAAACACGATGCCAATACCATGGTTCACAACTTCGCACAACTAACCAGCAAGTGCACTGGGTCGTCCAAGTAATACCTTACGTGAGTAAGGGTTGAATCCCACGGAGATTGTTGGTATGAAGCAAGCTATGGTCACCTTGTAAATCTCAGTCAGGCAGAAATAAAATAGTAATGGGGTTTTCGAAAATAATTAATAAAATAAGGATATAAATACTTATGTAACTCATTGGTGAGAATTTCAGATAAGCGTATGGAGATGCATTCGTTCCTCTGAACCTCTGCTTTCCTGCTATCTTCATCCAATCAATCTTACTCCTTTCTATGGCTGGCTTTATGTAAGGATGTCACCGGTGCCAATGGCTACTTTCGATCTCTCTCGGGAAAATGGTCCAAATGTTCTGTCACAACACGGCTAATCGTCTGGAGGCATCACCCTTGTCGTTGGTTGCATCCTATTCCTCTCTGTGAAAATGGTCCGATGGCTGTCACTGCATGGCTAATCATCTTGGAGGTTCTCGATCATACTGGAATAGGATTTACTATCCTTTTGCGTCTTTCACTACGCCCAGCACTCGCGAGTTTGGAGTTCGTCACAGTCATTCAATCCCAGAGTCCTACTCGGAATACCACGGACAAGGTTTAGACTTTCCGGACCCTCATGAATGCCGCCATCAATCTAGCTTATACCACGAAGATTCTGATTAAGAGATCTAAGAGTTACTCATTCAATCTAATGTAGAACGGAAGTGGTTGTCAGGCACGCGTTCATAGGGAATGATGATGATTGTCACGTTCATCACATTCAGGTTGAAGTGCGAATGAATATCTTAGAAGCGGAACAAGTGAATTGAATAGAAAACAGTAGTACTTTGCATTAATCTTTGAGGAACAGCAGAGCTCCACACCTTAATCTATGGAGTGTAGAAACTCTACCGTTAAAAATACATAAGTGAAAGGTCCAGGCATGGCCAAATGGCCAGCCCCTCTGATCTAAGAACCAGGCGTCCAAAGATGTCTAATACAATAGTAAAAGGTCCTATTTATAATAAACTAGCTACTAGGGTTTACAGAAGTAAGTAATTGATGCATAAATCCACTTCCGGGGCCCACTTGGTGTGTGCTTAGGTTGAGCTTGAATGTTACACGTGCAGAGGTTATTCCTGGAGTTGAACGCCAGCTTTTGTGCCATTTTGGGCGTTGAACTCCACATTGCAACTTGTTTCTGGCGCTGGACGCCAGAATTGGGCAGAGAGCTGGCGTTGAACGCCAGTTTGCATCGTCTAAACTTGGGAAAAGTATGGACTATTATATATTGCTGGAAAGCCCTGGACGTCTAATTTTCAACGCAATTGAAAGCGCGCCATTTCGAGTTCTGTAGCTCAAGAAAATCCACTTTGAGTGTAGGGAGGTCAGAATCCAACAGCATCAGCAGTCCTTCTTCAACCTCTGAATCTGATTTTTGCTCAAGTCCCTCAATTTCAGCTAGAAAATACCTGAAATCACAGAAAAACACACAAACTCATAGTAAAGTCCAGAAATGTGAATTTAACATAAAAACAAATGAAAACATCCCTAAAAGTAACTAGATCCTTACTAAAAACATACTAAAAACAATGTCAAAAAGTGTATAAATTATCCGCTCATCACAACACCAAACTTAAATTGTTGCTTGCCCTTGCCTTTTGATTTTAAGGGTTATTGGCTTTTTGCTCTTGCCTCTTGGTTTTAAGAGCTTTTGGCTTTTTCTGCTTGCCTTTTTTTTTCTGCAAGCTTTGTTCTTTGCTGCTTTTTCTTGCTTCAAGAATCATTTTTATGATTTTTCAGATTATCAAATAACATGTCTCCTTGTCATCATTCTTTCAAGAGCCAACATATTTAACATTCTTAAACAACAACTTCAAAAGACATATGCACTGTTCACGCATACATTCAGAAAACAAGAAGCATTGTCACCACATCAATATAATTAAGCTAAGTTCAAGGATAAATTCGAAACTCATGTACTTCTTGTTCTTTTGAATTAAAACATTTTTCATTTAAGAGAGGTGATGGATTCATAGGACATTCACAACTTTAAGACAAAGTTACTAACTACTAATGATCATGTAATGAAGACACAAACATAGATAAGCACTTAACATAGAGAAAACGAAAAACAGAGAATGTAAGAACAAGGAATGAGTCCACCTTAGTGATGGTGGCGTTTCCTTCTCAAGGAACCAATGATGTCCTTGAGCTCTTCTATGTCTCTTCCTTGTCTTTGTTGCTCCTCTCTCATTACTTTTTGATCTTCTCTAATTTCATGAAGGATGATGGAGTGCTCTTGATGTTCCACCCTTAATTGTCCCATGTTGGAACTTAATTCTCCTAGGGAGGTGTTGATTTGCTCCCAATAATTTTGTGGAGGAAAATACATTTGAGGCATCTCCGGGATCTCATGGTGATGAGCTTCATGCGCCTCTTGAGATCCATGAATGGGCTCTCTTACTTGCTCCATTCTTTTCTTAGTGATGGGCTTGTGAGATGAATCTTTCCATCTCCCATGGCTCAGAGGTGGAAGCAATTGCCTTCCCTTTCCTCTTTCTTGAGGTTTCTCTGGCCTTAGGTGCCATTAATGGTTATGGAAAAAAAATCTTATGCTTTTACCACACCAAACTTAGAATATTGCTCGCCCTCGAGCAAGAGAAGAAAGAATAGATGAAGAAGAAGAAGATATGGAGGAGATAGAGGGATGTGTGTATGGATGTGAGTGGTGAATGGAAAACAGAAGGGATGACCATGAATGGAGAGAGAGAGAGGGTTAGGTGAGTGGGGATCCTGTGAGATTCACAGATCCTGAGATGATCCTGTGGGGTCCACAGATCCTGAGATGATGCTGTGGGGTCCACAGATCCTGAGATGATGCTGTGGGGTCCACAGATCCTGAGGTGTTCAAGGAATTACAACCTTGCACTAAATTAGGCATGTAAAATGCCCTTGCACACAACTCTGGGCGTTCAGCGCCAGGTTGGTGCCCATTTTGGGCGTTCAACGCCCATTTGTTGCCCATTTCTGGCGTTGAACGCCAGAACCATGCTTGTTCTGGGCGTTCAGCGCCAGCTCCTCTCCAGGGTGCAATTCTGGCGTTCAGCGCCCAAATGATGCCCATTTTGGGCGTTCAGCACCCAGATACTGCCCATTTTGGGCATTCAGCGCCAGAACCATGCTCTGTTCTGGCGTTGAACGCCAGACAGGTGCTTCCTCCAGGGTGTGATTTTTCTTCTGCTATTTTTTATTCTGTTTCTAAATTTTTCATTTATTTTGTGACTCCACATGATCATGAACCTAAGAAAACATGAAAAACAAAAATAAAATTAGATAAATAAACATTGGGTTGCCTCCCAACAAGCGCTTCTTTAATGTCAATAGCTTGACAGTGGGCTCTCATGGAGCCTCACAGATGTGCAGAGCTTTGTTGAGACCTCCCAACACCAAACTTAGAGTTTGGATATGGGGGTTTGACACCAAACTTAGAGTTTGGTTGTGGCCTCCCAACACCAAACTTAAAGTTTGACTGTGGGGGCTTTGGTTGACTCTGCTTTGAGAGAAGTTTTTTTTTTTGCTTCCTCTCCATGGATGCAGAGAGAGATCCTTGAGTTGTAAACACAAGGTTGTCCTTATTTAATTGAAGGATCAATTCTCCTCTATCCACATTAATCACAGCTCTTGCTGTGGCTAGGAAAGGTCTTCCTAGGATGATGGATTCATCCTCTTCCTTTCCAGTATCCAGGACTATGAAATCAGTAGGGATGTAAAGGCCTTCAACCTTCACTAACACGTCCTCTACTTGTCCATAAGCCTGTTTTCTTGAATTGTCTGCCATTTCTAATGAGATTTTAGCAGCTTGCACCCCATAAATTCCCAGTTTCTCTATTACAGAGAGGGGCATGAGGTTTATCCCTGAACCAAGGTCACACAGAGCCTTAAAGATCATGGTGCCTATGATACAAGGTATTATGAACTTTTCAGGATCCTGTCTCTTCTGATGCAATGTCAGTTGATCCAAATCACTTAGTTCATTGGTGAACAAGGGAGGTTCATCTTCCCAAGTTTCAATACCAAATAATTTGGCATTTAGCTTCATGATTGCACCAAGGAACTTGGCAGCTTGCTCTTCAGTAACATCCTCATTCTCTTCAGAAGAGGAATACTCATCAGAGCTCATGAATGGCATAAGGAGGTTCAATGGAATCTCTATGGTCTCTAGATGAGTCTCATATTTCTTAGGTTCCTCAGAGGGAAGCTCCTTATTGATCACTGGACGTCCCAGGAGGTCTTCCTCCTTGGGATTCACGTCCTTCTCCTCTCTTGTGGGTTCGGCCATGGTAATTAATTCAATGGCCTTGCACTCTTCTTTTGGATTCTCTTCTGTATTGCTTGGGAGAGTACTAGGAGGGATTTCAGTGATCCTTTTACTCAGCTGGCCCACTTGTGCTTCTAAATTTCTAATGGAAGACCTTGTTTCATTCATGAAACTCACAGTGGCGTTAGATAGATCAGAGACTAAATTTGCTAAGCTAGATGGATTCTGCTCAGAATTCTCTATCTGTTGCTGAGTGGATGATGGAAAAGGTTTGCTATTGCTAAACCTGTTTCTTCCACCATTATTAAAGCCTTGTTGAGGCTTTTGATCCTTCCATGAGAGATTTGGGTGATTTCTCCATGATGGATTGTAGGTGTTTCCATATGGTTCACCCATGTATTTTAACTCTGCTATTGCAGGGTTCTCAGGATCATAAGCTTCTTCCTCAGAAGATGCCTCTTGAGTACTGTTGGATGCAGCTTGCATTTCATTCAGACTCTGAGAAATCATATTGACTTGCTGAGTCAATATTTTATTCTGAGCCAATATGGCATTCAGAGTATTAATTTCAAGAACTCCCTTCTTCATAGGCGTCCCATTACTCACAGGATTCCTCTCAGAAGTGTACATAAACTGGTTATTAGCAACCATGTCAATGAGTTCTTGAGCTTCTGCAGGTGTTTTCTTTAGGTGAATGAATCCACCTGCAGAAGTATCCAATGACATCTTTGATAGCTCAGATAAACCATCATAGAATATATCCAGGATGGTCCATTCTGAAAGCATGTCAGAAGGACACTTTTTGGTCAGCTGCTTGTATCTTTCCCAAGCTTCATAGAGGGATTCACCTTCTTTCTGTCTGAAGGTTTGGACATCAGCTCTAAGCTTCCACAGCTTTTGAGGAGGAAAGAACTTGGCTAAAAAAGCCGTGACCAGCTTATCCCAAGAGTTCAGGCTGTCTTTGGGTTGAGAGTCCAACCATATTCTAGCTCTGTCTCTTACAGCAAAAGGGAAAAGCATGAGCCTGTAGACTTCAGGATCTACTCCATTAGTCTTAACAGTATCACAGATCTGCAAGAATTCAGTTAAGAACTGAAAAGGATCTTCAGATGGAAGTCCATGAAACTTGCAGTTCTGCTGCATCAGAGAAACTAGCTGAGGTTTCAGCTCAAAATTGTTTGCTCTAATGGTAGGAATGGAGATGCTTCTTCCATGTAAATTGGAATTAGGTGCAGTAAAGTCACCAAGCATTCTCCTTGCATTATTGTTGTTGGGTTCAGCTTCCATCGCCTTTACTTGTTTCAAAATTTTCAATAAGGTTGTCTCTGGATTGTTGTAATTTAGCTTTTCTTAGTTTTCTCTTCAGAGTCCTTTCAGGTTCTGGATCAGCTTCAACAAGAATTCATTTTTCTTTGTCCCTGTTCATAAGAAAGAGAAGAGAAAAAGAAAAGAAGAGGAATCCTCTATGTCACAGTAAAGAGGTTCCTTATTGTTAGTAGAAGAAGAAAAGGAATAGGGGTGAAGAAGAATGAAGAATCCAAACACAAAGGTGATGATAGGAGCAGAGATGTGAGATGAAGAGAAGTGTTAGTAGATGAATAAATAATTAGAAGGAGATGAAGGAGAAGGATTTTCGAAAATTATTTTTTTGAAAAAGAGTTAGTGATTTTCGAAAATATTTTTTTTGAAAAAGGTTAGTAATTTTTCGAAAATTAAAATCAACAATTAAAATAATTAGTTAATAAAAAAAGAAATTTTGAAAAAGAGGGAAGATATTTTCGAAAATTAGAGAGAGAGAGTTAGTTAGGTAGTTCTGAAAAAGGTAAGAAATAAACAAAAAGTTAGTTAGTTAGTTGAAACAAATTTTGAAAAGATAAGAAGTTAGGAAGTTAGAAAAGATATTTTGCAATCACTTTTTTGAAAAAGGTAAGATAAGAAGATATTTTTGAAAAGATATAATAGAAATTAGTTTTTGAAAAAGATGATTTTTAAAATCTCAATTAATGACTTGATTCACAAGAAATCACAAGATATGATTCTAGAACTTAAAGTTTGAATCTTTCTTAACAAGTAAGTAAAAAAACTTGAAATTTTTGAATCAAAACATTAATTGATGATGTTATTTTCGAAAATATGATGTAAAATTAAGAAAAAGATTTTTGAAAAATATTTTTGAAATTTTCAAAAATAACTAAAAAAAATTGAAAAAAGATTTGATTTTTGAAAAAAGATTTTGAAAAAGATAAGATTTTTTTTTAAATTGAAAAATTGATTTGACTCATAAAAACAACTAGATTTTAAAAATTTTTGAAAAAGTCAAATCTAATTTTCGAAATTTTAAGAGAGAAAAAGGGAAAGATATTTTTTTTATTTTTGAATTTTTATGATGAGAGAGAAAAACAAGAAAAATGATGCAATGCATGAAAGTTATGGATCAAAACAATGAATGCATGCAAGAATGCTATGAATGTCAAGATGAACACCAAGAACACTATGAAGATCATGATGAACATCAAGAACACATTTTTGAAAAATTTTTAATGCAAAGAAAACATGCAAGACACCAAACTTAGAATTCTTTAATGCTTAGACACTAAGAATTCAAGAATGCATATGAAAAACAAGAAAAGACACAAAACATGCAAATGCAAAGATCAAACAAGAAGACTTACCAAGAACAACTTGAAGATCATGAAGAACACTATGAATGCATGATTTTTTCGAAAAATGCAAGATGCACATGCAATTGACACCAAACTTATAACATGACTCAAGACTCAAACAAGAACACAAAAAATATTTTTGATTTTTATGATTTTCTAATTTTTTTTTTGTATTTTTTCAAAAATTATTTGAAAAACAAAAATAAGGATTTCAAAATCTTTAATATGAATTCCAGGAATCTTGTGCTCTTTAGTCTAAAGCTCCAATCAAAGGGTCAGACATGGCTTAATAGCCATTCAAGCTTTAGAATGGATTTACATCCATTGAGGTGATTAGTTGAAGACCAATCCCAAAGGAGTTTGGGTATGGCTTTTCAGCCAGATAGGATTCAACATGTTACCATGAAACTCTAGAATTCATTCTTGAAAGTTTTGAAGCCATAGAATAAATTATTTTTTAAAACATTTTTATTTTAAATTTTTTTTTTGAAAACAAAACAAAAAGAAAATTACCTAATCTGAGCAACAAGATGAACCGTCAGTTGTCCAAACTCGAACAATCCCCGGCAACACCGCCAAAAACTTGGTGGACGAAATTGTGATTACACTTTGATTATGTAAAATTCATTGCTCTTTCTTTCCCTGGCAATGGCACCAAAAACACGATGCCAATACCATGGTTCACAACTTCGCACAACTAACCAGCAAGTGCACTGGGTCGTCCAAGTAATACCTTACGTGAGTAAGGGTCGAATCCCACGGAGATTGTTGGTATGAAGCAAGCTATGGTCACCTTGTAAATCTCAGTCAGGCGGAAATAAAATAGTAATGTGGTTTTCGAAAATAATTAATAAAATAAGGATAGAAATACTTATGTAACTCATTGGTGAGAATTTCAGATAAGCGTATGGAGATGCATTCGTTCCTCTGAACCTCTGCTTTCCTGCTGTCTTCATCCAATCAATCTTACTCCTTTCTATGGCTGGCTTTATGTAAGGATGTCACCGGTGCCAATGGCTACTTTCGATCTCTCTCGGAAAAATGGTCCAAATGCTCTGTCACAGCACGGCTAATCATCTGGAGGCATCACCCTTGTCGTTGGTTGCATCCTATTCCTCTCTGTGAAAATGGTCCGATGCGCTGTCACTGCATGGCTAATCATCTTGGAGGTTCTCGATCATACTGGAATAGGATTTACTATCCTTTTGCGTTTGTCACTACGCCCAGCACTCGCGAGTTTGGAGTTTGTCACAGTCATTCAATCCCAGAGTCCTACTCGGAATACCACGGACAAGGTTTAGACTTTCCGGACCCTCATGAATGCCGCCATCAATCTAGCTTATACCACGAAGATTCTGATTAAGAGATCTAAGAGTTACTCATTCAATCTAATGTAGAACGGAAGTGGTTGTCAGGCACGCGTTCATAGGGAATGATGATGATTGTCACGTTCATCACATTCAGGTTGAAGTGCGAATGAATATCTTAGAAGCGGAACAAGTGAATTGAATAGAAAACAGTAGTACTTTGCATTAATCTTTGAGGAACAGCAGAGCTCAACACCTTAATCTATGGAGTGTAGAAACTCTACCATTAAAAATACATAAGTGAAAGGTCCAGGCATGGCCGAATGGCCAGCCACTCTGATCTAAGAACCAGGCGTCCAAAGAGTCTAATACAATAGTAAAAGGTCCTATTTATAATAAACTAGCTACTAGGGATTACAGAAGTAAGTAATTGATGTATAAATCCACTTCCGGGGCCCACTTGGTGTGTACTTGGGCTGAGCTTGAATGTTACACGTGCAGAGGTTATTCCTGGAGTTGAACGCTAGCTTTTGTGCCATTTTGGGCGTTGAACTCCACTTTGCAACTTGTTTCTGGCGCTGGACGCCAGAATTGGGCAGAGAGCTGGCGTTGAACGCCAGTTTGCGTCATCTAAACTTGGGCAAAGTATAGACTATTATACATTTCTGGAAAGCCCTGGATGTCTACTTTCCAAAGCAACTGGAAGCGCGCCATTTCGAGTTCTGTAGCTCAAGAAAATCCACTTTGAGTGTAGGGAGGTCAGAATCCAACAGCATCAGCAGTCCTTCTTCAACCTCTGAATCTGATATTTGCTCAAGTCCCTCAATTTCAGCCAGAAAATACCTGAAATCACAGAAAAACACACAAACTCATAGTAAAGTCTAAAAATGTGAATTTAACATAAAAACAAATGAAAACATCCCTAAAAGTAACTAGATCCTTACTAAAAACAATGTCAAAAAGCGTATAAATTATCCGCTCATCAAGTTGCTGTGGGAGTTGTGCACTATCCTCCTTAACATCAATTGTAATGTCCTTGATAGAATTTTCCACAATTCTGGATTCCCTTGGAAGTTCATCTTCTCCTAAGTCTTCAACCAACTCTTCTTCTTCTATAATGACAGCTTCCTCTACTTGTTCCAGTACGAAGTCATGCCCTGTTCTGTCCACTGGAGTTTCTAGTATCTCCTTCATACTATGCTCTTCATTAGATTGTCCACATGGGGCTGTGGGAGGTCTTTGAATGTTCGAACATCTAGAAGATAATTGACTTACTGCTTGCTCCAATTGATGAAGGGTTGTTTGAAGTTGATCTACTGTTTCCTTGAGGCGAACCTCTGATTCTCGGGGTGATGGATTTGGACGTGGTACATGGGGAAGTGGTGGTGTTTGGGAGTAATTGGATTGGAATTGGGGTAAATGAGGATCATATGGTGGTGAATGGTGAAAAGGAGCTTGTGAGTGTGGTGGTTCGAAGTTATGTTGAGAGGATGGCTTATAAGCACAGGGTGGGGCTTGTTGGTAACTACAAGGTTGTCCAGCATGTCCATTGGCTTGGTATGCATTGTAGAATAGTCTTTGTCCATGATATCTTGGAGGGTGTTGTTGCCTACAGGGTTGATCAGATCCTCTTGGCTCCATCATCTTTGATTGCTCTGACCTTGATGCATGTTCCTGTTATAACTTTCACTCCTTTCAACAATATTAGAACCAAACTCAAAGCGAGAGGGGTGAGAATTCATAGTAGCTAATGGAAATAAAAGGAGAAAATAAAGACAAATAAACAAGTAAAAGAAAAATATTTACAATAACCAATAATAAGGCACACGATTGCAGTTCCCCGACAACGGTGCCATTTTGAAGAATTGAAGATTGATGGTTTAGAAGTTATAGTAAATTCTCGTTGCGAGTATAGTTACTAAACCAAGCAATCAACCTTTCTTACAAACGTTTTGGTTGTCACAAGTAACAAACCCTTTAAAAATTGATAACCGAAGTATTTAAACCTCGGGTCATCTTCTCAAGGAACTGCAGGAAAGTATGTTCTTATTATTGGTTATGAAGATTGTAGATTGGGGTTTTGAAGATGAGGAACAAATAATTTAAATGGCAAGAAAAATAAATAAATAACTGTAAAATAAACTTTTGGCAAGGTATGGGAAATTGGAAGTCCTATCCTAGTTATCCTTATCAATGATGATGAAGATTGAATCTTAATTCCACTTAGTTAGCCTTTACTTAAAGCAAAGAAAGGTCAAGTGACTAATTAGTTTGATCTTCAAATCCTAGTTAATCCCTAAGGAAAGATTGGGATTATTGAAGTTCAATTCAATTAGCAAAGATAACAATTATCAATCATGTTGAGTTTGATAACTCCTGAGTTACTGATTTCTTAACCAAGACCAAAAGGGAAAAAATAAATCTACTTGAATAAAAATGTCTTCAGATTGGAAGCAATAGTAATATAAATAAAAGAAAGCAATCATAAACTGAAATACCTCAAATAACATTAATTCAAAGAATAATCTGTAACATAGAAGAATTCATAAATTAAATTGAGAAAATAAGTAAAAAGGAATATTGAACCTGATAACAAGAGATAATCCTGAAAGCAAAAGAAATCCTAATTCTAAATCCTAAAATAGAGAGGAGAGAACCTCTCCCTAAAAATTACATCTAAATCATGAAAAGTAACTAATTGGAGACTCTCCCTGAATGGATGTATTCCCCCACTTCATAACCTCTGATCTGTGCCTTCTGAACTTGGATTTGGGCCAAAAAGGGCTTCAGAAATCGCTGGGAGCATTTTCTGTAATTTTTGGTGCATGGCCTTTGTCACGCATCCGCGTGGGTCACGCGGTCACGTCATTTGGAGTTTTCCTTATCACGCTGTCGCTTCAGTCATGCGTCCGCGTCAATCACGCGGTCACATCAATCACGCAGTCGCGTCACTGCCAGTTTCTCCAAAAACTCCATTTTATGCTTTCCTTCCATTTTTGTATGTTTCCTTTCCATCCTTTAAGTCATTCATGCCTTAGAAGATCTAAAACTACTCAACACACGAATCACGGCATCGAATGGAAATAAAAGGTAATTAAAATAATTACTTTTAAAGCATATGAAACATGTTTTTCACATACATCACATAATAAGGAAGGGAAAGTAAAACCATGCAATTAACATGAATAAGTGAGTGAAGGATTGAATAAATCACTTAAATTAGGCACAAAATATATCATAAAATATGGGTTTATCAGTACGCATCTAACATGCATACGCACAAATGGTGAGATTTTGCATACCATGTGTACGCATCTCCCATGCTACGCATGACTCCATTTCAACGTGGGACATGGGAGTGTAGCCGTACAATGCCTGAAGCAAAAAAAAGAGCAAAACTTAAGTTGTGAAGTGCAGCCGTGGGACGTGAAAACATAACCATTGGACTTGGGGGTATTGTGCGTATGCATCTCAAGCACGACCAGTGCGAAAAGAGACATCAGCATACGCATCTGGCATGCGTACGCATGACAACATTGGCTTGCAACATAAATTTCCAGATGTGAAACGTAAAGAAAAGCAAACAGAGACTGAATTGAAGCAAAATGAAGTCACGTTCAATGTGGAAATCTTCGCGTCTAATGTAAGGATAAAGATCAAGACAGAGAGCAAATTGGACTAAGATTTTACTTCACACACAACGTGAAGGGACTCACCTCACGTATAACGTGGTATTATGTGTCTCCCCCCAGAGACCTTAATTCATCCACTAAGTCCTCCAATTCTTCAACACTTACAGGATTAATTCAAGGCTCAACTCAAGCCCATAAATTTTAGTATTGATTGAGTATCATGAGGAGAAAGATCTAGAGTATGACTTGGGAAGAAAAATATTAATTAGTTAAATTTGATTTAGTTTTAAGTTGATCTATTTTAAGTTTTAAATTTTGAATTTGTTTAGGGTTAGTATATAAGGAGAGAAGTCACACACGTGCTCTCTTCTTCAGCAGTCTTTACAATTCAAAGTTTTTAGTTTTCTCTTGAAGCATGAGCAACTAATTTCCTTGGTTAAGGTTAGGAGCTCTGTTGATTCCTATGGACTAATATTCTAGCTTTTCTACCTTTGATTGATGCATTGATGTTTTCTTAAGAAAAAGTTTTCGTTCTTCATCCAAAAGATTTGAATGTGTTGGAAAACAATTCTTCTCTGACTTGAATTCCTGTAATTTCTTGGAAAAGTGAATTAATTGAATTAAGCTTCAAAACCTCTTCTCATAATTCTTAAGTTTAAAAACTAGATTTCATATGTGACATCGAATCAACTAAGAATAATTCTTGTGAATTGTGTTGTTTTGAAATCAGTGAGAGGAATTCACCTTTTTTCTTAAATAATTGACTAAGGAATTAGCGATTAATTAGGTTAAAGAGAAATTAAATTACCAAGGGATTGGAATTTGATTACTAATGACTTACCATAGATACATTTTTTGCATGATCAGGTGGAAAGGGAGAAGTATTTTTCCAAAAGTCTCAACATCTCTGAAACCTTAACTCTCTTAATCATATTAATTTCTTAACCAATTTTAGTTTGTTCTTATTTAATTCTCTATTTTCATGTTATTTGCTAGTAAAATCCTAAGTTGTGTTTGTCTGGCTAGATTAATCAGTTGACTATTGCTTGCTTAATCTGTTAATCCTCGTGGGAACGATAACGCACTCCCGTGGTATTACTTGGTACAACTTAGTGTACTTGCCCATCATTTGTGGTTTTGTAAAATTCACATCAAGTTTTTGATACCGTTGCAGGGGATTAATTGTGATTAGCAACTACCAGTTAATTGATTACCTAGATTAGACTTATTTTTTATTTCTGCTTATTTAATTTTTGTTAGTTACCTCACTTGGAATTCCCCTCTCTTTGATGTAGGAAATTTCACTTTTTCTTTATTTTCTGTTTGTTTATGCAGAGAAATAAAGATAAAGAGCCTCTTCACTATAATCCTGAAATTGAAAGGACTCTTTGGAGACAAAGAAAGCAAGCTAAAGAATAGAGGATTGAAGAAGACAGTGAAGTGGAAATTGAAGAAGGAATTGAATTTGACATGGCAGAGAACAATAATAATGTTATTGGTCATAATGCTCTCAATGCAAAGTTAGCAGGACTCTTAGCTCCTTCACTACTCCAAATCCTAGGTATTGTGGCAATAGCATTGTCACTCCTACTGTGAATGCTAATAACTTTGAGTTAAAAACTCAACTTTTTACTTTAGTTCAGAAAAATTGTCAATTTGGTAGAAGTCCTCAAGAGGATCCCAATTTACACATCTCTAACTTTCTCCAAATCTGTGACACAATCAAGACGAATGGAGTCCCTGCTAGTGTCTGCTGGCTATTGTTGTTTCCATTTTCTGTGAGAGACTGAGCCAAACAGTGGCTTGAAACACAACCTAAGGAGAGTATAGAAACTTAGGAGAATTTGGTAAGTAAGTTTTTAACCAAATTCTTCTTACCTCAAAGGATGACAAAGCTTTGAACCGACATTCAGACATTCAGATAGTAAGAAGAAGATACTCTTTATGAGGCTTGGGAGAGGTACAAGGAGATGTTGCGGAAGTGTCCTTCGGACATGTTTTTGGCTAGGTGTAACTCCGGATTTTCTATGATGGAATTACTCCTGCTTCAAGGATTTCATATGAAGAAGACCATATTGATGAAGCATTAGAGTTGATTGAAATGGTGGATATTAATCAATACTTATACTCCTCCGCAAGAACAATGAGGAAAAGAGTGATGGAGTTGGATGCACTGGACACTCTTCTTGCTCAAAATAAAGCCATGTCTTAACAAATTAATTCCATTACTCAATAACTTGGAAATATGCAAGTCTCATCCATGAACACCCAAGATGCTTCCTATGACTTAGTGGTGGAGTACCACAAGCTGAAGGCTTTGAATATGGCCAATTTTTCCTAGAGCAAGTGAATTACATGAAAAACTCTTCTGGGCCACCTCAAAATGACCCATTCTCTAAGTTTAACCTACAATTCTAGATGAAAAAATCACCCTAACTTTGGATGGGGTAATCAAGGACAGAGACAAAATAATTTTAATAACAACCATCACCAAAATAACTTCAACCCTCATCATCAAATCAACAACCATCTTTACAACCACCAATCCTCATAACCTCCACAACCATCACCCAGACTCCCAAATTCCTCAAAAGTTTTCCTATATAGAAAATTGCCAAAGAAAGACTCGCCCACAAACCTCCACTTTTTATCAAAATACTCAAAATTTTATGCTGGAAACTAAAGCCTCTATTTGAAACTTGAAAGTCCAAATGGGTCAATTAGCTCAGCAAATTTCTGAGAAACCAACCATGCGTGATGAGCACTTGGTTTTTTATGTTTTTAAAATAATTGTGTTATTATGAAATCAGTGAGAGCACTTCACCTCTTTTATTAAATAATTGACTAAGGGATTAGCGATTAATTAGGTTAAAGAAAAATTAAATCACCAAGGGATTAAGATTTGATTACTAATGATTTACCATAGATACATCTTTGCATGATCAAGGTAAAAAGTGAGAAGTGTTTTTCTAGAAGTCTCAACGTCTCTGAAACCTTAACTCTCTTAATCATATTACTTTCTTAACTAATTTTAGTTTTCTCTTATTTAATTCTCTGTTTTCGTGCTAGTTGCTAGTAAAACCCTAAGTTGTGTTTGTCTTACTAGATTAATCAGTTGTCTATTGCTTGTTTAATCCATTAATCCTTGTAGGAACGATAATCCACTCCTGTGGTATTACTTGGTATGACTCAGTGTACTTGCTGATCGTTTATGGTTTTGTAAAATCCACGTCACTAGAAATGCTTAAATTTTTAAGAAGAGAAGAATCATTCTTGAAGAAATTTTGTCTCAAGCAAACCGTGCGGCAGAAGAATTTGGAAGATACCAACGAGCTTGCATCCATGGCGGTGATTGAAACCCCAACATTGCACTTCTACTCCTTCTCTATAGTGACACGAAGATTTCAATTACTTATCCACTTCCTTTCCTTTCTTCAGACTACTGAACTCTTTAGAATTTTTTAATGTTATTTCTCTTGGAAATCACAGGTGTAAAGTGTAATGGTTTACAACTGTACTTCTCTTTATTGCAATAAAATACTATAAATTTAGGAAAAAAGGGACGTCCTACTATTATATAATACTCTGATGAAATCGCTAGCTCCGATTTCTGGTTGCTATAGTGCAACCATACACATATATATGACGATTCTTATTAGGGGTGTAAGTGGATATAAAAATCTGACTACTTGATCAAATCTAACTTGACTCGATCATATTGCGTACTGTAATCGATGGTAAATCGAGTCCAATTAGATAAAATTTAATTATACCTTACCTTAATTGATTTAGATATCAGATTTGAGATCATAAAATCTGAACTGACCCGATTATCCGATTACCTAATATATTAAATAAAAAATAAAAATATAATATGTGTACATATATGTAACTTTTATCTAGTCCTAATTTCACTTCTATCACCATTTCTATTTTCCCTCCTAACACTAACCCTAGCAGAGCTCACTACATAGCACTACCAAGGTGCCATCTTCCAACCCCAACCTTCGTGATTGTCAACAACCATGCACAACCCTGAGCCCAATCTCACCATCTTCTCCAGTGCTTCATTCCACGCCTCCATCATCTTTTATAATGACCTAGTTTAAGCAAGCACCTTGCTACGTCAACAATTACTAACTAGCAAAGATTTTGTTTTTTGAGCCACTGGGCTAGAAATTTTAAGATTCTGATTTTTGCAATTTGACTCGTTTTCGACAAGTCAAATTTGAATCCTAAGAGAACAAAAATGATAATGTGACATTATTAATAATTATTATTTTACCCGTTCTAATTGAATCAGAGATAATCATATTACTAATATCATTTATACTAGTAGCTCATATATTTACTCAAAGAATATAATAACTGTGACTTATATCTAGTTTTAGTAATTATCTCCTATATATACATATATTAATTAACATTGGTGAATAATCATCTCGAGATTCAACCCATGGGGAATTTGCCACCTCCTGCTTATTTTCATCTCTCCGTAAATGACATCGAGAGCCACCTCTTATTTTCTTTTTTCTTACGCACGCAAGTTTGAGATGGAGAACGAGAGAGAAAGTCTGAAGCTTCATAGTCAGTAAGTTTTTAAGGTTCAGTTCTTTGATTCTAAAACTCCCACAAAATTATAAACTGATTAAAATGTTCACCTCTTTTTTCTCTACATAACTATATCTATTTTGTCGAGGAACTCTGCATAAAATTAAATTTTAAGAAGAAAGCATCCATTATTTTCAGAGTGAAAGAGGAGAAAAATAAGCTAACAATCGTCTTAAAGGAATAGATTTTTGTGAACTGAAACAAAGAGGTAAAGTTTGGTAAATTAATTATATTTTATGCTTGATTGATAGATGATTTGTTTGATATATGAAACTGTGTTTATGTGATATTTTGATGATTCTAAGAATAAGAAAAATTGGACTTTGAGCGTCCACATTCTGAAAACTACACTAGACGCTGGACGTCCACTTTTTGAACAACTAAGAGTGCTGGGCGTCCTCTCTATGATATAATGGCTGCTAATGCCCAACCATATGTTATATGGGCGCTAAGCGCCTTCGCTTTGAAAGCTAATTATATATATGGGTTAATAGTCAAATTCGTCCATAAAAGATTACCCATTCCTCAAATTAGTCTTTAAAAATTTTTTTTAGTCATATTAGCCCTTGAAAGATAAAATGTAAGTCAAATTAGTCATTCCGTTAGTTAGATGATGACGTATCACGTTAAGTGCCATGTGGCATAATGACGTGGTAGATTAATGCCACGTGTCACAAGATGATTGGTTGACGTGTCACTTAACGTGTAAAAGAGTTATTTACAATAAAAATAGTCCCTGAAAGTCTAAACGTAAGTCATTTTTATCCCTAAAATTTTAAAAATTAATCAAATTAGTCCTTATATAATTTTTTTTTTATTTTTTCTTCATAATATTAAATTTGAAACATTTTTTGATAGTACTAATTTTAATATTATTTTTTAGACCTTAATAAATAAAATTTTGTTTACATAAAATAATGAAAATAATTTAATTATTATAAAGTTATTTTGTCATTTGTATTTAAAATTTTATATTTTCAAATTGTAATTTTTTATAGTGATATTTTTTTATTTAAACAAATTTATCAAATTATTGTTGATTATATATTTAAAAATTTAATATTTTAAATTTATAGTTTTTTTAAATAACTACTAAATTTATTTAGTGAGATATAAAAGATTAAAACATTTAAAATAACTACTATTTTTATTTAGTAAAATTTAAAATATTAAAACTCTAGTTTTTTAATATTTTAAAATAACTACTATATTTATTTAGTGAAATATAAAAGATTAAAATATTTAAAATAACTACTATATTTATTTAGTGAGATATAAAAGATTAAAATATTTTAAGTAGCTACTATATTTATTTAGTAAAATCTAAAATATTAAAACTATATTTTGGATTTCACTAAATAAATATAGTAGTTATTTTTAAAAAAATATATTAAAATATTAAGATTCAACAAGTGATCCCACAAATCAGTTTTTCAATTATTGAGTTTTACTATATATATTAAACAATAATAAAAATTATAATTTTAAAAAATTTAAAAGATTTAAATTTTAAAGTAAATATTATAATATGTAGAAAGATTGAAAATATTAAATTTTTAAATATATAACCAACAATAATTTGATAAATTCGTTTAAATAAAAAAATTTCACTATAAAAAAAATTACAATTTGAAAATATAAAATTTGAAATACAAATGACAAAATAAGTTTATAATAATTTAATTATTTTTATTATTTTATGTAAAGAAAATTTTATTTATTAAGATCTAAAAAATAATATTAAAATTAGTACTATAAAAGAAACTTCAAATTTAATATTATGAAGAAAAAATAAAAAAATTTATATAAAGACTAATTTGATTAATTTTTAAAATTTTAAGGATGAAAATGACTTACGTCTAAACTTTCAGGGACAATTTTGATTATAAATAACTTTTTGACACGTCAAGTGACACGTCAACCAATCATATTGTGACACGTGGCGTTAACCTACTACGTCATCATGCCATCATCATCTAACTAACAGAATGAAGGACCAATTTGACTTATGTTTTATCTTTTAAGGACTAATATAACTAAAAAAATCTTTTGAGAACTAATTTAAAGAATAGGTGATCTTTCAAGAACAAATTTGGCTATTAACTCTTATATATATACTATAAAAGAATTTAAAACTTACCTAAGTTATATATAATTATTTGGTTTTCTTAACCTAGGTCATATGTATTATATATTGGTGAATGCTACCCAACCCCTTTTAAATCAACATGTACATTACCCTCTATGATATGGCACATTTTAATTGGATGTTTTGTTTTAATTTGAGTTAATTTAACTCAATAAAAATTAACATCTTAACTAAAGTAGAACTATTTTGTAAATATTTTTTTAAGATGGATAATCATATAATTTTTGTAAATATAAAAAGTAAATATATATTTTTTTACCAAGAGTTAGGGACTTAAGATACATTTTCTGCATATTGATTTGAAATAAAAAAATTAGAATTCAATTTTTAATATTTTATTAAATTATACATTCACCCCTATTAACTTATTTTTTAATTACAAAATAATTTAACTATAATTGACATAGCATTCAATCATAAAATGACACATCACAAAAGGTAATTTACATATTATTTTAAAAAAGATAGGTTAGCATTTACCTTATATATTACATATAATTAAATTGAAAGGCGCTGGACGCCCTTACAATAATTGGTAACGTATATATTGTATATATACCATATAATATAAGATAAAAGTATATATTATATATAGTATATATTATATATATAATAATCATAAGCATATTTATATTATATATACCATATAATCATTAATATATATCACTACAAGATTTTTGTTTATTTGTGACAGTTTTTTCTCTTATTTGTGGAGGTTTATAACCCCCACTAAATAGTTTGTGAGAATTTCTAAAACTCTCAAAATTTGAGGTGCCACGAGGTCTTTTGTAGGGATTTTTAAATACCTCCACGATCTATTCAGTGGGAGTTTTGTGTGTGTTTAGTGGGAGGTTTATATTGAACTTTTGTGACAATTTAAAACCCCCACAAATTGATTTTCTAATTTAACAAAAATTAATTATTTTGTGAGATTTTCAAACCTCCACATAGTCTATAATTATATATTTATTTTTAATTTCAAAACATTCATTAATCTCATCTTATTTACATACTTTTAAATTAAAAATTTATTTTTTAATATCAAAATTTAAAAATTAAATCTTTTATAACACAATTCCTCAATATATAAGACATAACTCTATATATAAAAAAATTCTCAATGTGATCAAACATTAGGAAAAATGATAGTCTAAAGATGTGATACAAGGTGGTATTACATGATGGTATTCTGGATATAAATTTTTCTAATGTCTGATAGCAGCCCTCAAGTTTTCCAATGTCTCTTGGTGGTATTCTGAATCTCCCCACGAGAAATCAAACTTTGCAACTAGTACATGGTAATAAAAGAAGAATGAGATGATAGAAGTAGTAATTCCAAATGATAAAGAAAGAAAAGCAAACACAATTTTGTTCAACTCTAAATGCATTGTTGATTCTAAGCTTTTTAACAATATACCAAGAAAATAAACGAACTAGCCGAAAATTGTTCTTTATCAATAGCTAAGAATCAGGACAATTTGACAAACAACTAAATATATCTACAATCAATTTTCTAAACAAATATTGGAAAGAATCAAGGGTTGCAATGGAGAATACCAGACATTCCTGCATCAAGATAACACGAAATAGTGTCATTGAACGAGACTTTGGACCGAGTGTGCCAACAATCTTAGTCATAGCTGGAAAGAAATTCTGCAGAAAGCATTTCAAACACTTAAACCAAAATCCAAATAAGATTTATCACTAAGAAGACATTATTAGGCAGGGGTAAAATCATCTCAAAGTTTAATCCGAGACATTCATATTACTATGAGCAGGGAAAAGCACTAAAGTAGAACCATCTATTTATTGCAGGCACTTAGCCGATTTGTACTTTGGTTCTACCTCATATTTCAATTATTTCTTTGCCATTATATACTCAAAGACTTGTAGATAATCATCACAATTATATAGAGCAGTCAATTAATGTAACAAAAATTAAGATAAGCAAGATAACAGAGATGACCCCTCAAGATTAATGCAACTGCCTTATGGGTGAAATAAACTGTTTACCAACTGCATGCACTCAAAATAGATTCTGTCACATGTATCCAAAATAAATACAATAAGTTTCTAAAGTGCTCAAACGGTCGAGCAACACACCTGAAATCCACTTAGAAGAGTTTCCATATATGACAAAATACTATCGCAATCACAAATTTGATCATGGAGAGAGATTAAATTATCACTTTCTTTAATATAATCCTGCAACAAATAAATCAGTTGGAATACTAATTGATTAGTAAATTTTGGCAACCATAGAACCTAGAACCAGATAAAATCCTAGAGAGATATGATCTCCATAATGCCAAGCCTACATGTAATGTTAGTTCTCTAACCAGAAACCAATCATACAGGCACACTAATGAAATTAAGGTTTTTTCTTCTTTTTCTTTTTGGTGAAAAAACTATTTATTTATTGCTATTTTGATTTGCCTTCAATTCGCTCACCAATTTCCTGAGATGAAAGAGAGGGGTCCTTTGTTGAGAGAAATGAAGAAAGAAAGAAAAGGGAAGCATGTTCTTTTCTGTCCTTTCTTTCTCTCTCTGATCAAACACTCTAATAATACATTCATAGAAGCATCATTTCATAAACCCTTCTTTTTCTTTCTCTCTCTCAAATTATTACCACAAACACCATCCTCACACTTCTCAAATTAAATTATAGTAGCTGGAAAACCTGCACTTGCACCATGTGCGTTTCAATTTTACTGCCAAAAACTAATGTTGCTTTTTGTTTTTTGACCCAATTCTAAAACAAGTAAAAAGGTTAAAAAGCTGAAGCCTTTTAGAGTCTACATCATTCATTCATTCATTCCATTCAGTAGTAGCTAGTTAGTGTGTTTTGCAATGATTCTCATGGAGAGTTTTATTATTGGATCCTCCCATAACTTCATTAAAGTTATCAAATTTCCAAAATCCAAGAAAATGAGCAACCCAAGAAAGTAATTATTATTATTATTATTGCTACTACTACTTTTGAATTTATTATTTGATAAGAACTAGAGGAGGATGGTAGTATATGTTGGAAAATGTCCTTTCATTTTCATACATCTAAAGTAAAAACTTGATGATGAATAATAAGGATAAAAAAATCTAAAGCGATTTTAGAATATGTATTTTCTTCCAAATAAAACGGATCAACCAGGTAAAATACACGTAAATAATATTACGAACAAATAAATCAGTAAACTGAAATTTAAGATCTCCATTCAATTAGAGTATAAAACAACCCAATATAATACACCAATCATAATAGTTATTTATGAGTTTACTTATGAGGCTATATAGATAATGGTTACATTAGAAAAAATTGTTTTGTCCAAATCTTATGCATGTTATGAATGGTGATGGTGGGAAGAGGGGTAGGGACTAGAGATAAAAAGATGAGACTTTCTTTGCAGATGCAAAATTGAAAACTCTATATGACCCACTTAATTTCTATTGCTACTATAAATGCCAAGCAATGAACCTTAGTTAATTCTGTAAGGACAAAGTAATAAAAAATTACATTAATAGGTAGAAATCACCAGTGCCTACTCCTCTATAAATATTAAACTTGCTATTTAGTTATCGTTACATTCATGTATTTTTTTTAACTAATTCTGTTTCAAATATAATGGATGATATTTCTGCAAAGTCACATTATTATGGAGAATATATTGTTGCATCTGTAAAATGTACAAAGAAAAACTAGGTAGTAAGTTCCTTTGAAAAAAATAGTACCTTCCAACGACAACAGCCAGATCTCCCCTAATAGTTCCAGGCTTTGATTTTTAAGGATCTGTGGCTCCAATCAGTTTTCTGCCATAGGTAATAACTCCCTGTCCTTCCCACACCTATATATCATATCCATGTGTTTTTTTGAAAAACATGTTAAGAACACTAGCGTGGTTGTATTCGTTTTTCAAGGACATAGATTTAGTCAATTCTAAGTTTGTGACTAACCATTGCAATGACAGGACTAGAGCTTAGGTAATCACATAGCCCATTGAAGAATGGTTTATCTTTGAGGTCATGATAATGATTTTGGGCAAACTCCTTTGAAGGGATGATTACTTTAATTCCCACAAGCTTGAATCCTTTCCTCTTAAAACGAGATATGATCTCTGAGATCTGCACAAAAAGAACACCTTATACTAATTAAGTGGGGACCTATTTGTGTCATGTAGGGACAAATTAAAATTGTGAAAAATGTATACTCAATTTACCAGGCATCTCTGCACCCCATCAGGCTTAATGGCAATGAAAGTGCACTCCAACTGAGTTGAAAAAGGTGAACACATTATTAGCACATAAGAATTGTACCAAGCCAGCAAGAAAGGAAGGAAATACGTGAAGAAGACATGAAGATGCGCATTAGAGACGATGTTATGTTTACCTTAGCAGCATGCATATCTTGATCCTGAATCATGTAAGCTACAAGTCATAGTAGAAAAAGAAAAGTGAAAAATTAGATGTTGAATGTCTGGCTAAAGGATGGCTACTGTAATATTTTGCAACATTGATATTCATAGAATAGCACAAACTGTTGGTTGATAAACTACCATGATAAAACAATGTATATATCGTGGTCTGTGGATATTGATGCATGAATATTGATATAAAAAATGAAATGGAAAATGTTAATTCATGGTTAATTCTAGTTTGGATATTCCTTTATAATGTTGGGGTGTGATTGAGGGAGGTAGTAAATTCTATACTTTGAAAACATTAATAAAGTATTCAAGGAAGTAAATGACTATTTAAAGATAAATACCATTTGAAAACAAATCATTCTCACTTTTGCTTACTCCTTCAAGAAACTCATCACATGAAAAAAGTATTCAACTAATGTTGATAACAAAATAATCATATCCAGGACATGGTTTTTTTGTGGAAAGAAAAATCATAATATAAGACTTATTACCAAGACTTTTGCTTGCCTCTTTTTCTATCTAGTACTTGCTTGTCATAGGATCAAGTTAAGAAGAAGTAGAATGTGTAAATAATCCACACATATATGGTACACTATGAAGTATAATATCCTAAAAACCATTCTATTAATCCATAACATGATGACTTTATAACCTTTGTTTCAAGGGTTACGAACTTCAGATGAATTATAGCATTTTAGGCCATATCAAAGCGGTAACAAGTTAAATTTCAAGTTGTGAACATAAACAATCACACCTTTATGCTTGAAGTTTAAGCAACCGAAATCTCAACCACAATTTAAAACCATTTGAGTTTGATTCCTTATCTAATGATACTTAGATTTTAAGTTGAAAGTTCAAGGTAATTCAGCCAGGTTTCGGAGCATGCAGAATATGGTCATTTCAAGCATATTTCAAACTGAGAAAGTCTATTGGACCCCCTAAATAAAATGCAAATTAAGAATTGTTACTTCTCTCTACCCTTTAGATTCTTTTCCAGAAATTCACAATATTAAGTTTGTTAATTGATCCTGCTAAAATTCTTCAGAACTAGAAAATTGCTTAATATAGACAGATTTACAGACAGATTTGGCCTTTATTACAGACGATTTTTTGGTTACCAACAAAATTACCGACAGATTTTTTTCCGTCGGTAATTTACCGACAGATTTTTACCAATTATCGACAGATTTTTTCTAAATAAATTCTCTCATCCATTTCCATGGAACGTCGAACTTTTCGACGGATTTTTCATCGGTAATTAGAGACAGATTTTTCGACGAATTTTCTGTCGGTAATTAGAGACAGGTTTTCCGACGGATTTTTCGTCGGTAATTAGAGACAAGTTTTTCGACGAATTTTCCATCGGTAATTGGAAACAGATTTTCCAACAGATTTTTCATCTGTAATTTGAACCTTCGAAAACCATCCCTACCTCTAAATATAGACAGAAAATCCGTCTGTAAATCCGTCAGTAAGGTAAAATAGAAATTTTTTTAGATTTTAACATTACAAAAATGAATACTTTAGATTTATTTTCTAAATTTACTCCATCAAACACACTGTAAATTGAATAAAGGAAAGCCAAAAATCATATAGATAAACATAATATTTATTACATGATACCTATAAAATTGGATGTTATTTTTCAACATCATTGGCCAATATCTCACCGTCTCAATAAAAAGATACCCAAAAAAATAAGATGACCATCCCAATGTTACATGGATCTCCTTCATTAACTGATGTCACAAATTACACTTAGCACTTAAAGATGGGATAATCTAAAATATTAATAGATAACCAAGTTACGTTGGCAGCATCAAGCTCCACATTGCTTATGAGCAAATGTTGTAGAGAATCCCACTAACAAATGCATCACCGGCCCCAGCTGTGTCAATGGGGTTAACTTTAACATCTACCACGCACCTGGCCTTTGAATTTCTGCACACATAATCAACAATGAAACAAGTGCTTATGCCATCACTCTCAAATGGACTTGGTAGTAAGCTTACCTTGGTGTAATATCTACAACTCTTTGAACCTTGTGTCAAAATTAATAGCTTGAGATTAGGGTGAAAAAACTTCTTTAATACAACATCATCATCGTTAGGATCATCACCCTCTGTCGAATTGAAAGCAAGAAACCCAATAATAGATACAAATTGAAAATGAAAAAAGAAATCAAAAGAAGAACAAAATTAAGGAAATGCAAAGTGTTATATAACATAATACCTTTATGATATCAGCTTTGTCCCAAACACTCATTATGCCTTTCTGAGCAGCCTCAGCTGATGGCCATAGCGCCAATCTCAAATTTGGATCATATGAAAGAATACAACCAGATTCTTTAGCGATTTTCAACGCGGCAAGATGAGCTGACTTGGATGGATCATGAATCAAGCTAATAGAACCATAATGGAATATTTTAGCTTGCCATTAAGATTAGTATTAGTATGCTGACTAAAACCAAAATTCTTGGGCTAAAATTTTTATGAACACAAACATAAATTAAGAAAACACCTTCTATATGATATTTTTGTCAATCTCTGACTCATGAAGAAGCATATCAGCACTAGGGTTCTGGAAAAATAAGAACTTGAGCTCAGCATCAGCTCTAAGCATGACAAAAGCTAATGCAGTTCTAGCTTCAGAGTCAAACTGCACGCCATATGTATCAACAAAGTTCTGCTTTAAAATATCACATAACATATACCCGAATTCATCCTTAACTATTTGAAATATACAAATGGCAAGGAATTAAGCTCTGAGTATCTATTCAAGAAAATTAGGCAGACTCTTTCATCACAGAAAAATCTGATAAGTTGAAACAACATAAAGCGTGGTAAATGTCTTGAGTAACAAGAAACCAAATAACCATGTGGATAAACAGATATAGAAGTGGGAGATATACCTTGGCTATATTTTTTTATTGCTCTATGCACCACTAATAACCCAAGGAGTGATGCAATGAAACATATTACGGCCAATGTTACTGCTGTCTCTATGTGTTCCATTCCTAACATTACATATTGCAATGTTGACTTGGTATATGAGAAGAACACCATGAATGAGCATGTTGCTGCTATTACCTGCACAACCAATATAGTCTTTTACACATATATCATATATCGTATATTGTCATATCAGAAAAAATATCTGTCTAACTATGTTTTCTTAAAAGTTATACAGATACGAGCATATAATCAAAATTAAAACTCTAAAGTCAGATTAATCATAATTAATGTCATAAGTGAGATTTACCTCAGGAGGTACTCCAACCTGAATGAGAAATGGACTTATGAGCATTCCACCACCAATTCCAAATACACCACCCAGCATCCCTGCTAGTAGTGCCATCATTGGAAAAATCAGCTTATTTGGTTTCCCACTTCTGCTTAGGCATGGACCCTGCATAATCAAATTTCAAGTGAAGTTGAGTAACTTAATTGAATAGAGAAGCTTCTATTCTAAATTCTAATCAATATTTCATGAATTCAATTAGTTAAGAACTAGTTTCCACTATGTGATGTTGATGACATGTCACCATGTCATGTTTTTTCTATGCTTTTTCCTTTGGTTTCAATAGGTTTTATGCACTTTCTTGATCCATAAGCAAGCCAATTGGGTAGATTTTCATGTTTCCTTTGATTTAATCAACCATGTATGAATTCATGCTATTTCATGAGGTTTTATGCTAAAATTATCACATATTATGAAAGAATGAATATCTCATGATTTTGAGCATAGCTTTGATGTGTTTGGTTGATTAATGATAGGTGAAGAAGGCTTGGAGAAAGGTTGAAGCAAAGAGGAATGGCTAGGAGTGAAGAGAGGACAATGGAACAAGTAAAATTGAACCAGGAAGCATGAAGTTAGCCCCAACGTTAGCCCCCTAACTTGGAGGCTAACGTTGGCACATGTATATTCAAGGAAGAGGAGCAAAAGTTAGCCCCAACGTTAGCCCCCTAACTTGGAGGCTAACGTTGGAGCTTGAGAAGATCTCCCCTGGGCACCAACGTTTGCGCCAACGTTAGCCCCCTAACTTGGAGGCTAACGTTGGCACATGAATTACAAAGGGAGAAGGGCCAACGTTTGCGCCAACGTTAGCCCCCTAACTTGGAGGCTAACGTTGGCGCCACACACCACAACAGCTTGAAGGGGTATACTTCCAACAAGAATAACTTGAGGTACAGAGCTCCAAATGAGGTGATTCAAGAAGTATTGGAAAGTAGGAATCAAGAGCTTTCCAAGCACATATGGCACTGCATGGTGGACACTAAAATTGAGGGAGAAAACTGCCCCGCAATGTGCATAAATGAACATGGTGGCAACCTGCAGTGAGGCCACTTGACCTCTGCACCTTCGATGGAGTATAACTCGAGCTGTAGAGCTCCAATTGATGTGCTCCCAACGGCATTGGAAAGTAGACATCCAGAGCTTTCCAACAATGTATAATAGTATGGGGTGGACAATACATTTGAGTCTCCAGAACTGGCGTTTTCGCCAACGTTTGAGGCTAACGTTACCTCAAACGCTGCACACTAAAGCCAGCGACCATGCCCTCTTCAAATGATCATAACTTGAGTTGTAGATGTCCAATTGACGTGATTCTAAGTGGGTTAGAAAGCTGACATTCAGAGCTTTCCAACCATGTATGATAGTCTATATTGGGCATAAAATTGGCAACATGACAAGAGGACAAAGTTGGCGCCATAAATGTGCATAAGGGAGGCCAACGTTAGGGTCAAAGTTAGACCCCTAACGCTGGCACCAACGTTCAAACCAGAGAAATGTGCCAACTGATATGAAAAGTTACCTCTAACTTTGGCTCAAACTTTAGGTCCAACTTTGGCTAACCTCAAACCCGGTTCAATTGGTTCACTTTGGTTCTTCTTCAAACTCCAAGAGCAATCAACCAAGGCCTCTTTCAACCCAATTCCACCAAGAGCAAAGGCCCATGATCATCACTCAAAGGCACAAGAGATAGTTAGAATAGGAATTTCATTTTAATTGTAATTTGTTTTGAATTTCATTTTCATTTTGTAAAGCCTATATAAGGCATCATTTTCATATTAGTGAGGAGGCTGGCTCCACTAGGGAGCATTAGGATTTGAGAGCTCTCTCTTAGTTTTCAATTTCGTTTTGAATCTTGGGTTGAGAATTGAAGAAATTCTGTTTCAATCTCACCTTGAGAATTTTCTTGTTTACTTTCTCTGCACAATTGAATTTCCATTCCTGTTTACTACTTCACCTTCTCTTGGCTTCTGCAATTTACTTTTCTTTAATTTCTCTTGCAATTGTTTTTGTTGGATCTAGGAAGGCATTGAGATCTAGACTTGGTTATCTAGTCTCTTGGGTCCTGAGATCTTAATTCCAATTTTACATTCTCTGTTTATTGCTTTTCATGTTTATTTACATTTCTGTTTTGGTTCCGAATCAATCAAATCCATCTTTTACTTCTCTGCTTGTTGCAATTTAACTTTTCCTTGTTTAATTTCTGCAAATCCAATTCCCAATTCCCTTTACATTTGATGCAATTTATATTTCTTGTCATTTAAGATTCTTGCAATTTACATTTCTTGCTCTTTAAGTTACTTGCCAATTTACATTCTGCAACTTTAAATTCATTGTCATTTACTTTCTGTTGGTTACAATTTCACACAATTCACATCAATGTTAGCTTGACTAAACTAATCACCCACTAAAGTTGCTTGATCCATCAATCCCTGTGGGATCGACCTCACTCCCGTGAGTTATTATTACTTGATGCGTCCCGGTGCACTTGCCGGTTAGATTTGGGTGTTTTGGGAGAAATTTATTTTTCACCAAAATACTCATCAAGTTTTTGGCGCCGTTGCCGGGGATTGATTAGATCAACAATGTTTATGTGGGTGAGAAGTCTAGATCAAGCATTTTCTTTATTTTTGTTTTCTGTTTCAAAGTGAAACCAAGGTGTTTGAGTTTTTGCCTCACTAAGAAATTCTCATCTCTGATATGAGTAATTTCAATTTTCCTTGGTTGTGTGTTTTACAAAACTCAAATGGAGTTCAACTCATCTTATGATCAAACAAATTCTATGGGATATCACCCACCATCACCAATCTCTAATGGTGGTTGGGAATATCACCAACAAATTACAAATCCTGAGCACTCCAATTCATGGAGATTGGCTTCAGAGACACAAGATGAGCAAGAGAATCATATGGGATACCAACCACCACCACAAAATGATTCATATCATTATCCTCATGGAAGATGGAAGCATCGCCAAAGAATGGAAAAGCATCCACCCTCACGTCCCAGTTTCTCATTTGAAAGTTCTTCATCACTTGATTATGCCTCAACACAAAGTTTCCTCCAAAATCCATACCAGTCATCCCATCGATCACACAACTCATTCCACACCCCTCAACACAACTTCACCACAACACATTCACTTCACCAAAATTACTCTCGACCTTCATCTCTTGAATTAAAAGATGAGGAATACCTTGAAGGCATTGAATTAACAGATGAGGAATACCGTGAAGGCATTGAAATACAGAGAAAACTAGTGAAATTTTACACAAAATCCCCATCTTGGGAAGAAACCATCCTCGAGCAGATAAATGGATCCTTAGAGCAAACAAGGGGAAACTTAGAACCATCAACCAGTGAGGATGAAGACAAATGTGTGGGTGAGGAAGTGGAAAAGCAAGATAAGGAGGCCACTGCATCAAGAGAACTTTCAATGAAGAATGAGGTGGTTGAACCTGAAACTGCACTTGAGATGACAAGAGAACATGAAGACTCACAACTCTCACAAACCTCCCTGGACCAAAACGCCTCAACATTTGAATCCATGATTGAAAGGTATGACGAGGAGATGAAGAAATGTTGGGAAGATCGACAAACCTCCCCCATGATAGAGCGATTGAAACAAATGTTGGGTGTAAAAGAGGAAGTGGAGGAGCAAGAAAGTGAAGAAGTCATTCCAAACTCAAGTGATGCAGAGAAGTACATAAAGAAGGAGTTCATGGAACCACCAATACAAGAGGCCCTGAATGAAGAAATCACTCCAATAATCACACAGCAACCATGTCTTGACATCCAAGAAGTGAAGGCAATTAACAAAAGCACCAAGAAGAGGATTGTGACCAAGACACCAAGGACAACATTCATGAGAAGGTCAACTGCAAACAATCCTCCCCCTGATCCAGCAAGCAAGATCAATCAAGCCAATTTCACAAGGAAGCTTGCTGAGGAGAGACCAAGGCAAGGGACAGTAGCTGAAACTTCTCCTTCTTTGAAGTCATTTCTCTTAACAAATTGGAAGAAGAGGAAGAAAGTAAAGAACAGGTAGACAGTAGGTACATTTCTTCTCCTTGCTTTGTTTAAATTTTAATAAATTGGCATATGATCACATTATAAGCTTGGTGTTGCCCTGCAACAAACTGTTTTCCATCTTCATGGATGATTGCATCAATTTTACATGAAAGTGACACACCAAGATTCTAAGTTTGGTGTGCCACCTATTTTTCTATGCAATTCAATCCAGCAACATCACTTGTCTGCATAATCATATTGCCTTTTACAGTGTTATTTTTCTTCTTAGTTGGATAATTTTTGTTTTCCCTTTGTTTCATTTATTTACTTGTTTTTAATACTTTCCTTCATTAACTGTTTCTGTTAATACATCACCAAGACATCCTTATTCATAACAGACTCTTCATTTGGTGATTGTATTTAATAAAGAACAGTTTCATTTGCTTAGTTTTAATTCAAATAAATGGACATAGGATTGCATTCTAAGTTTGGTGTTGCTATGCAACACAATTTGCTTCAAATCTTTACAAGATACTTGCATTAATTCCAAGTGAAAGTGTCACACTAAGTTTGGTGTGCCACTTATCTTTTATGCAAAGTATTATGCTCACCTTCTTAAGTTTGCAATCACAATGTCTCTGTCTCTTGTGCCTTGATTTTTATCTTTAATTTTGCTTGCTTGAAACACATGTACTACTAACATTCCTTGTGAAAGACATTCATGATCCATCTTAGCCCCATAGCCACGGTTCTAATAGTTGCTTGAGAATGAGCAAGCATTCTGAGTTTGGTATGGGAAGGAGGAGAATGGGAGGAAAATGACAACAATAGAGAAGATGAACTACAAGGTTGTAAAGTTCCTTTTCCTCTCATTTGTTTCAAGCACTATAAACTGCATGATTGTCTTTACCTTCTCTGTATGCATGTGTGTATGAAAAGGCATAGTTTGATTTCTAAATTGCAACATGGTGCTATGTCATTATGATTTCCAACTTGAGTTTTGTGAATTCAAAAGCAACAAAGTATCATGATCATAAACAAACAAGGCATTAAAGAAGATTTTAGCATGTGCATAAAAGTATTGGTAAGCTAGTATGTTTGATTGTTGCTTAATTGCATTGGATTTTATTTAATTGAAGTTTTCATCTAGGACATTTTGTGAAATCTTTTGAAAATCATGAAAACCTTGAAGAAGCAAATGCAAAATAAAGCAAGAAAAGAAAAAGGGAAAAAATGAGAAAGCTGAAGGCTCTGAGTACCAATGGCAATTTATTTGCTAAGTACTTGTGGTGTTTATGTATCAAGCCAAATGCTTGAAAACAAAACACTTAGAAGTCAAGGCTAGGCTCAAAGTGCAAAAGCACTCCCTCAAAGCTCAAGGCTCTGAGCATCAATGATTAGAGAGTTAAGAAAAGAAAAGAAAAATGAGCTTAATGAAGTCCTCTAATCAAATGCTTGTGGTGCTTATGTATCAAGTGGTAATACTTGAAAACAAAGCATTTAGAAGTCGTAGCTTTGTTATCAACTCATGGGGCAAAGCACCCAAAAGGAGAAGCTAAATAAAAAAATCAAAAGCTTGTTTCAAGGAAGAAATATAAAAGAAAGAATTCATAAATTGAGCTAGATGGAAGCATCAATCATTTACATTTCTTTTGTGATTGTAGCATGCTTAGAAAACTAGCTTACCATGAACATTGAGTTGCTATTCTTCTTACCTTGGATTGTCAATCTTTATTGCATGATTCTTTTCTTGCATGGGGACAAGCAAGGTTTAAGTTTGGTGTTGTGATGACATGTCACCATGTCATGTTTTTTCTATGCTTTTTCCTTTGGTTTCAATAGGTTTTATGCACTTTCTTGATCCATAAGCAAGCCAATTGGGTAGATTTTCATGTTTCCTTTGATTTAATCAACCATGTATGAATTCATGCTATTTCATGAGGTTTTATGCTAAAATTGTCACATATTATGAAAGAATGAATATCTCATGATTTTGAGCATAGCTTTGATGTGTTTGGTTGATTAATGATAGGTGAAGAAGGCTTGGAGAAAGGTTGAAGCAAAGAGGAATGGCTAGGAGTGAAGAGAGGACAATGGAACAAGTGAAATTGAACCAGGAAGCATGAAGTTAGCCCCAACGTTAGCCCCCTAACTTGGAGGCTAACGTTGGCACATGTATATTCAAGGAAGAGGAGCAAAAGTTAGCCCCAACGTTATCCCCCTAAGTTGGAGGCTAACGTTGGAGCTTGAGAAGATCTCCCCTGGGCACCAACGTTTGCGCCAACGTTAGCCCCCTAACTTGGAGGCTAACGTTGGCGCCACACACCACAACAGCTTGAAGGGGTATACTTCCAACAAGAATAACTTGAGCTACAGAGCTCCAAATGAGGTGATTCAAGAAGCATTGGAAAGTAGGAATCAAGAGCTTTCCAAGCACATATGGCACTGCATGGTGGACACTAAAATTGAGGGAGAAAACTGCCCCGCAATGTGCATAAATGAACATGGTGGCAACCTGCAGTGAGGCCACTTGACCTCTGCACCTTCGATGGAGTATAACTCGAGCTGTAGAGCTCCAATTGATGTTCTCCCAATGGCATTGGAAAGTAGACATCCAGAGCTTTCCAAAAATGTATAATAGTATGGGGTGGACAATACATTTGAGCCTCCAGAACTGGCGTTTTCGCCAACGTTTGAGGCTAACGTTACCTCAAACGCTGCACACCAAAGCCAGCGACCATGCCCTCTTCAAATGATCATAACTTGAGTTGTAGATGTCCAATTGAAGTGATTCCAAGTGGGTTAGAAAGCTGACATTCAGAGCTTTCCAACCATGTATGATAGTCTATATTGGGCATAAAATTGGCAACATGACAAGAGGACAAAGCTGGCGCCATAAATGTGCATAAGGGAGGCCAACGTTAGGGTCAAAGTTAGACCCCTAACGTTGGCACAAACGTTCAAACCAGAGAAATGTGCCAACTGATATGAAAAGTCTAACTTTGGCTCAAACTTTAGGTCCAACTTTGGCTAACCTCAAACCCGGTCCAATTGGTTCACTTTGGTTCTTCTTCAAACTCCAAGAGCAATCAACCAAGGCCTCTTTCAACCCAATTCCACCAAGAGCAAAGGCCCATGATCATCACTCAAAGGCACAAGAGATAGTTAGAATAGGAATTTCATTTTAATTGTAATTTGTTTTGAATTTCATTTTCATTTTGTAAAGCCTATATAAGGCATCATTTTCATATTAGTGAGGAGGCTGGCTCCACTAGGGAGCATTAGGATTTGAGAGCTCTCTCTTAGTTTTCAATTTCGTTTTGAATCTTGGGTTGATAATTGAAGAAATTCTGTTTCAATCTCACCTTGAGAATTTTCTTGTTTACTTTCTCTGCATAATTGAATTTCCATTCCTGTTTACTACTTCACCTTCTCTTGGCTTCTGCAATTTACTTTTCTTTAATTTCTCTTGCAATTGCTCTTGTTGGATCTAGGAAGGCATTGAGATCTAGACTTGGTTATCTAGTCTCTTGGGTCCTGAGATCTTAATTCCAATTTTACATTCTCTGTTTATTGCTTTTCATGTTTATTTACATTTCTGTTTTGGTTCCGAATCAATCAAATCCATCTTTTACTTCTCTGCTTGTTGCAATTTAACTTTTCCTTGTTTAATTTCTGCAAATCCAATTCCCAATTCCCTTTACATTTGATGCAATTTATATTTCTTGTCATTTAAAATTCTTGCAATTTACATTTCTTGCTCTTTAAGTTACTTGCCAATTTACATTCTGCAACTTTAAATTCATTGTCATTTACTTTCTGTTGGTTACAATTTCACACAATTCACATCAATGTTAGCTTGACTAAACTAATCACCCACTAAAGTTGCTTGATCCATCAATCCCTGTGGGATCGACCTCACTCCCGTGAGTTATTATTACTTGATGCGACCCGGTGCACTTGCCGGTTAGATTTGGGTGTTTTGGGAGAAATTTATTTTTCACCAAAATACTCATCAGATGTTCACTAACTTCTTTTCTAAGCATAATCCAGGCAGTGAAAACTATAGCCAGAGGTACTTGAGCTAATGAGAGAATTCAATATCCTACACCACATGCCTCCATTGGAATTATACTCTGCACAAATTCACTATTCAAAGTATGCCAATTAAATAAAGTATCTGATTAAATAAATCTGCTAGAGTGAAATTGCTTATGGCTATAATAAAAACAGTGAAAGAAACTGTTACTTGTCCATATTTATTGCCACGAAGAAGATAGAGGAAGAAGAAATAGAACCAGACTAAAAGCAACACCCCCAATTTCAACCAAGGGATACTAAATTTTCTATCCTCTTCAGTAGCAAGAAGAGGCTCAAGACTCTTCAACCCTTTTTCATTCTCTTCTTTGTTCTCTTGAACTAGCATCTGACCTTCTTCATCAGCAGCATTATCCCCATTCTCAACTCCCTCAAACCCTTTCTTCCTAATCTCTTCTGACTCAGCCTTCCAAAATTTAGGAGCAGAGCCCAAAATCAGAACTCAAAAGTAGGAATTAGATTATCCAACTAACTTTTGTTTCCTTTTTCATCCTCCCATTTCGTTTATATAATAGAGTCATTAAATTTTTCAGAATACAGTGATTTAACTGCTAAAGAAAAAAGAATAACATAAGTCTGATGCAATTATAACAGCAGCAAGCATGCAGATAATCTTTATTAGAATCTACAGAGTTTGTGCAATTAAAGGAATATGTTCATTATATTATATAGAAAAAACTGATATAGTATCATCTTCTAGTTAGAGAGGTTCCACAGTAGCATTGTATGTCGAAAAGGGTTCTGGTGATTGGTGAAAGAAAAGAATGATGACCATTAAATAATGAGTTAAACTAAATATTTCAACAATAAAAAAATCACATTATTGAAGGTTGATGTCTAATAAGACCTAACTTTTGACAAGGTTAATATTCAATCACACATTTCCAAAAATATTGAGAACTTGGATCGTATTCAGAGAATTAAAGAACTAACAAACACTGAGTTACTAATCAAACCCTCTAGAATATGCTTCTTAACCATGAGCATAATAATATCATAATAATATTATTGGGATAAACTTCCTTTAATGTGAAAACTTTTAAGAAATAAAAAAAGAACCAACATTTCCAGAGTGCAATACTAGCTGAATTTATTTATCCTTCTAAAAAGTTCATACTTCATGACAAAATCAAGCTACAAAGCATAACAGTACAATTTAATACAATAATCTTAATACAATAATCTCAGTCACTTACGAGACTCCATCTAATAGTAATAAATTACCCCAAAAAAATCCTATCTAACAAGAAAATAATGATGCAAAACAACATAAATTAGTAAATCAATGATTCGAATTTTCAAAATGTGAAATAAATATATATTATAAACAATACCAGTGTAACACTTTTTCTCTTTAAGTGATACTATTTTATTTAGTACACATCACTCCTCTAAAAATCTCATTCTAATTAGTCACCGAGTAATTTTAATCTATGTACTTAGCATATTGCATTTCATGAACTGGTAATTATAGTTACCTTAGAAGTAGAACTATAAAAGGCATAATAGATTATCTTCAACGCAAACTTTTAGTCATAACAATTAATGGAGCTACTTTCAAAATCAAATTCAAAACCTTGAAGAGGATTCAAGAACAAAAGTCTAAACCATAAAATAAAAGTGGAACAGATTGAGTTTTAGATGCAATAATAACATATGAACATTTGAATTCAAAACAAAATATAGATCAATAGAAATTCCAGAATCTAAAATAGATAAATACATACATATAGATGGATGGATGGAGTGAGACAGAGAGAGACATAAGCTGAGAGGTGGCAGAGGGAGCTCGTGTAACCCGAGCACGTAGAAGATGAGGGAGCTCATGCAAGCGAGCAGCGGCGGAGGGAGCTCGTGCAAGTGAGCAGTCATGGAGAGAGCTCGTGTGGCGCGAGCGGTGACAATGCAGAAGCGACGGAGAAGACCCCTTTTCAATGCGAGTTTTGCCCTATTTTCAACGAGAGAGAGAGAGAGAGAGAGAGAGAGAGAGAGAGAGAGAGAGAGAGAGAGAGAGAGGGAACGAGCAAGCTTGAAGGAAGGATCGGAGTAGATGAACGATGATTTTGTGTTGAATGAAGTTTCATCATATTAGTGTTTTGTGCCAACGGATTTTGTATGTATGCAACTAGGGCAACTTAATTCCAATTTTCGAAGAATTTATGAGATGATTACAGAGGGATTTTTTGTCGGTGATAGTTTTAAATTTAAATTTTAATTTTATCGACAAAATTACCAAGGGATGTTAGAATCTGTCGGTAAATTCTGTGACAAATTTTTACATCTTTTACCGACGGAAAATTTATCGAAAATCCGTTGGTATTTTTGACAGTGAAATTTTGTCGGAAAAATCTGTCTGTAATTTGCTGTTTTCTAGTAGTGCTTTCACGTTAAACTACTATTCTAATATTATCTTACCTTTGCTTTCTGCATTGCGTTTTTAGCATAAAGCTCTTTGATGTCATTACTGCTTTCCCCTGAGAAAGAAAGGAAGTTTTAGTTATAGTACTAAGAACTTCTCAGACATTATCTTCAACTTACTTTTTATTCCTTTCAGATCACTTCTATAATATCTATTTTCATGTTGAAGCTACAAAGAAAGCATAAACAATTACAGGTTAGTTGTAATGTTCATACCCTTCAAATTATTAAAAAAATACTTAAATATTACAATTATCACTTTAAAATACGTGAATATTTAACTTTGTTATGATGTGAACATTTCTTGAATATATATTCTAACCTGATTTTTGAAAATATATAGATGTAAAAACAAAAAGAAATGAAAGTGCTCAGCTCCAAAATTTAACTCCAGTTACCAGCTTCTGTCAAATTTAATTTGGAGAGTAAGGAACCAAAATGGAAGATACATAAAAAAAATAGTTCAGTAAATTAAATGCTTTGCTTTTATCTAATAACAAAGTGGAGTCAGAGAACTTTAACCACAGGAATCACTCCACACGAAAACAAATGAAAAATAAAGAAGAAAAGAAAACAGATTTAAAATAGTGGCTCGATTCAGAAGCTTTCGACGCGACAACTATGGCGGCAACGATGGAGAAAACTGTGGCAGCAATGGCGGCAAAAACTGCAGCAGCAATCGTAGCTACAGAGCAAACAGATCTAAAACCATAATGTTGATAGAGCAGGTAGCTCGATTGAGAAGCTTCCTGCAACAACTGTGGCAGAAACAGCAGCTGAACCGGCGACTGTAATGGTGGCAAAACCGACGACTGCAACGGCAGCGAAACTGGCGGTGGAGAACTTAGAGTTTTGTCGTCATTCTCTTCTCTTCTCTCTCCCTCGGTCTCATTATATAAAAACTAAGAAGAAGATGGGGTTTGTGGGGTTAAATCTAAATTATGAATTAACTATTAGAGGGAGTTTTAAAAATTGCCATAAATAAAATGTATTTTGGAGGTTTTTAAAAACCTATACTAATAAACCCCCTCAATTAAATATAATCTTGTAGTATATTAATTATGAATAAAAGTGATTCTGGCGCTGGACACCCCAATATATATATAGGGTTATGCTACTTGTATACCAAAATTAGCCACCAAAGTCAGCCACAAGTATAAAATACATGTTGGAATACAAATACACATTGAAAAGAAATTAAATTACACATGTATTTATACAGAAATACTTTAGTGGCTAATTTTAGTGTACAAATAGCATTTTCCTTATATATATTATGGGTGTTGGGCGTCATGTGATCAATCCCTGCAGGCGGTGGACGTCAAAAATTGGCGTTAGGTGCCTGTGACTTGCTAAAAATTATATATGCATTAAAGGTGTTGGGCTTCAATTATCAGTGCTAAGCGCCACGCTTTGTATATAATAAAAAGTGACACGGAATTTTTGAAAAATAATAAGACAAGAATTTAATTTATTAAAGTTACAGAAAAGTGTTTATAGAAAAGTGTATGATCAGTTTGGCTTTGAGTATAACCAAGTCCCTTCACCACCATTTTAAGTCGTTCAAACCAAGCTCTTAGGGATTGTTTCAATCCATAGAGAGATTTCTTTAGTTTGCACGCTTTATTCCTTCATAGTTTAGCCTCAAATCCAGGTGAAAGTTTTATGAACATCTCTTCCTCTAGCTCCCCATTCAAGAAAGCATTCTTTACATCAAATTGATGAAAAAGCCAAGTGTAATTCACAGCAAGAGATAAGATAATCCTCACAGAGCTGAGTTTAGCATCTGGAGAAAAAGTCTCTCGATAGTCCATTCTATAAGTTTGTGTAAATTCCCAAGCTGCTAACCTAGCCTTATAACTCTCTATGCTTCCATCAGCATTGCACTTGATGGTGAAATTCCACCTGTAGCCAACCAATTTTGTATTATGTGATAGATCTAAAATCTTGCAAGTTTCATTCTTCTTGATTGTATGCCACTCTTCCATCACTGCTATTTTCCAGTTGGGATCATCTAGTGCTTCCTCTATGTTCCTAGGCTCAAACAGATTTGTAATTTTTGAAGTAAAAGGTTGATATGTTTTAGAGAGATTTTGGTAAGAGTGATAAACTCCAATTTTGTGGTTTATCTTGTGTTGAATTTGGTGGATTTTATCAAATTTTCTCACATTTATTCAATGAAATAGCATGATTTTGTGAATCTCTCCTAATTTGATCTTAAGAGTGAAAACATGCTTTTTAGGCCTTTAAAATGCCAATTTTTATTCACTTTAATATCATTCAATGTCTTGATATATTTTTTGAGTGATTTCATATTCATACGGCAAGTATTGGATGGAAGAGGTGAAGAGAAAATCATGCAAAGTGGAGAATTCATGAAAAAATGAGCATTTGGAGAATTGAAGGCCACGCGCACACGTCACCCACGCGTATGCGTGAAGAGGACATTCAAGCCAAGCGCACGTGTCACCCACGCGTACGCGTGAGAAGGGAATCTGCCAGCGATGCTCACGCGTCATCCACGCGCACGCGTGATGCTGATCACGTGACCCCATTAACGTGAAAACACTGGGGGCAATTTTTGAGCTTTTCAGGCCCAAATCCAACACATTTATGAGGTTATTTGATGTAGAACTCAAGATAGGTCAAAAGGGGAGAGCAATTAGTTAGTGTAGGAAGCATGCCTTAGGTTAGTTCTAGAGAGAGAAGCTCCCTCTTCTCTCTAGAAATTAGGGTTCTTATTTTAATTTCTTCTTAGATTTAGGTTTTAATTCTTATTTTCATCTTGTTTTCTTTACAATTTCTTGTCCTTACATCTTTGTTCTTCTTAGTTCTCTTGTTAATTTTCCTTTTATGTCATTTTTATGTTTATGAGCACTCTTGTTGATTTTAATTTCCTTTAATGTAATTTATGTTTTATGTTCCTTTATTGTTAATTTGAGTTGTTGTTATTGTTTTCTTGCAATTGGGTAGTTGTAGATTTTATTATTCTTGCAATTTATGATGCTTTTCTTTTATGCCTTTCAAGTGTTTGACAAAATGCTTGGTTGGATGTTAGAGTAGCTTTTTGAGCATTCTTGGCTTGGAAAGAGAAATTAGGCAATATTGAGTCATCAATACCCAATTTAGATTGGTGATCTAGAGTTGTTAGTTAATATTATTTCCATTGACTCTAATCTCTTGCTAATCAATTAATGAGTTGATTAGGACTTTTGGATTGATATTAACAAGTCTTATTTGACTTTCTCTCAATGTGAAGATAACATTGTACCTTCTTCTGATATTGGAGATGACTTAATAGGATTAGCTCTTGTTAATCATTGTATGGTAATTAATGACTAGGATAGAACGCTTTAATTCTCAATCCTTGCCATGAATTCCTCCTTTTAGTACTTGTTATATTCAGTTGTTTGATTACATTTCTTGCCTTTTCAATTTCTTGTTTTATCAACCCAGCCCCCTTGCATTTCATAACCAATAATTGAGCATTCGATTGCAATTCCTAGGGAGAATGACCCGAGACTAATACTCTCGGTTTTATTTATTGGGTTAGACTTGTGACAACTAAAATTAAACTTTAATTGAGCGTTACTTGTCGGTTTGGAACTATACTTGCAACGAAGTTATTTCCTCTAACCGAGAAGAAATTCTTAACCAAGAGTAATACTCTTTCAAGTTTTTGGCGCCGTTGCCAGGGAATTGCAATGTGTGCTTGTTATTGGTTATTGTATATATGTCAATATTGTGAATAGCTTGATTTTTGGTTTGTTTGCTAGTTTTGGTTTAGGAGTTTGTTTTCTTTATCTCTTCTTAGTTTTTGTTGTTGTTTTTCTTTTCCCACTATGAATTCTCACCCCTTTGGCTATGAGTTTGGTTCAAACTATGTTATAGAAAATGGAAACTACAATGACAACATGCATCAAGGATGGAACAATCAATGATGGGAGGAGCCTCAAGGAATTGTCACTCTTCTTGGCAATAACCTCCTCCGGTTTCTTACAGGTATAATCCAACTCCTAATGCATATCAACCTAATGGATATGGTGACCCTCATTATGGTTGTCAACCACAATCACTATATGCCTATGGAACCACCTCCTCAATATAGTTTTGATCCACCAAACTCACAAGCCTCCTACCACCAAACACCTCCATATGATCCTAATCCTTATCCACCATACCAACCACCTTATGAGCCATATGAACCATACATAGAACCACCATTACTCCCAAGAATCACCTTGATATACACCATCTCCATACCCTTACCTAGATGAACTACCTACCAATTATGAATAATTTCTCCCAAATAATGAACCCTCTCTTCCACCACCTCCTCCAATGGATGAAACTCTCCATGCCTTGATGCTAGAACACCAAAGAGATATTAGCTCTTATATCCAAAGGAAAGAAGAGAAGCAAAAGGAGATAAAGAAGCTAGAAGTCATGGTTGCTACCATGGCAGAAGCCATTAACAACATGGCCTCCCACCTAAGCTCATGCATCCGAAGTACTCCCATTGACGAATGTGAAGGATCATCCAAGGAGCATAGTGAGGGAGCGAACTTGGAACTTCAAGGTGAAGAAGAGGAGTTGAGGTAAGAAGTGCAACAAGAGGAAGATGCCGAGATTGTTAAAGAAGAGGAAGAAGTGGTTGAAGATTTAGGAGATGTTGAAAGTCCATGGGAATGTAGAATTACAAAGCTCTCTTCTAAGAAGCTTAATATTGAAGTTGAGGAGGGTGTACAACCTCCAAAACATATCATAGTTGAAGACTTTGAAGAGGTTGATTAAGAGATGGATTCAATCATTGATGAGTTTCTATCTACAATTGAATCCTCTCGCATTGGACATGAAATTGAGATCATAGAAGAATGTGCACAACCTCTCATACCCTTGGAAAGTAATGAAGAAGAGATTGAACTGGAAGAAAACTACCAAGCGGAAGAGGTTGAAATTGAAGAAGCTTGCATGGAAGTGGAAGTTGTCAAGGAAGAACACAAGGGAGTGGAACTTGCAAGACCATTGGAGACACCTCTCCCCAAGCCATCACCATCCATCCTTTTATTTGCTGTTTTCTAGTAGTACTTTCACGTTAAACTACTATTCTAATATTATCTTACCTTTGCTTTTTGCATTATGTTTTAAGCATAAAGCTCTTTGATGTCATTACTGCTTTCCCCTGAGAAAGAAAGGATGTTTTAGTTATAGTACTAAGAACTTCTCAGACATTATCTTCAACTTACTTTTTATTCCTTTCATATCACTTCTATAATATCTATTTTCATGTTGAAGCTACAAAGAAAGCATAAACAATTATAGGTTAGTTGTAATGTTCATACCCTTCAAATTATTAAAAAAATACTTAAATATTACAATTATCACTTTAAAAAATGTGAATATTTAACTTTGTTCTGATGTGAACATTTCTTGAATATGTATTTTAACCTAATTTTTGAAAATATATAGATGTAAAAACAAAAAGAAATGAAAGTGCTCAGCTCCAAAATTTAACTCCGGTTACCAGCTTCTGTCAAATCTAATTTTGAGAGTAAGGAACCAAAATGGAAGATACATAAATAAAATAGTTCAATAACTTTGCTTTTATCTAATAACTAAGTGGAGTCAGAGAACTTTAACCACAGGAATCACTCCACACGAAAACAAATGAAAAATAAAGAAGAAAAGAAAACATATTTGAAATAGTGGCTCAATTCAGAAGCTTTCGACGTGGCAACTACGGCGGCAACGATGGAGAAAACTGCAGCAGCAATGGCGGCAAAAACTGTAGCGACAATCGTAGCTACAGAGCAAACAGATCTAAAACCATAATGTAGGACCCAGAACTTTTGAAAAGTCTTATTATGATCAAGTCTCAAATCATATAGCTATTTATAGCCTTAATTTCAGAGATTATTTTATTAAAGATAATTAAGGCAAGTTTTGATTTATTGGATTTGAGATAAGTTATGATTATTATCCAATTTTATAATTATTGGATTATTTTCTATATTTAAAGTATAAGGTTGATAGTTATGAAATAATAAGGATTTTATATGATTTGGATTAGATAAGTAATATTTTAAATATTATTACTGCTATTTTGGAAAATGAAGAAATTAAGTATATTATTTCTAAATTTTAGATTTGGGCATTTTATTGAAAATAATTTGTGAAATTGATGAGCAAATAGTATTTTCTATGTACAAATAGTGTTGGATTTAATTTGGGTTTCAATTACTATATTATTCCCAATTTTATGTGAAATTACCATAATGCCCTTAACCCTAATTTTTAAAATGAGGAAACCCTAACCCGGTAACCCATTACCCGACCCGGTTCTCTATCAACCCCACTCAATCCCCCCAAACCCAGCCGCAACACAGCAACAATAGCTGAAAAAGAAATGGAACGAAGAAAGAAAAGGTTAGGAGGAAAACGGGAAGAGGGAGAGGGGAAGAGGAAGGAAGGCGCCGGTGGGCAGCACTGCCGCCGCGCCGTCGTGTTACCGCCGAAGGAGAGGAAGCCGTGGACCATGGTCACGGGTGGAAGAGAGAGCGCGAGCCAGGGCACGCGAGACGGAGCCGCCACTGCTGGGTCGCCGTCCATCCTCGTCCCACCGCGTCTCGCGATCACCGCCGCCGCGCCAGTCACCCTTCGAGCTTGCCATCAAAGACGTCGCGTCTCTGTCATGCGAGGGGAGTGTGACCCACCGCGCGGAGCTGCGCTGCCGTGCATGTCCGCTGTCGTCACTGACTGACCAGCCCGTCGCGTCGCCGCCGTCAAATCCGTCCCTTGCCGCCGCCGTTGAAGCTGCGAACAGAGAAGAGGGAAAGGGATGAGTCGCGCGGAAGCTACCTGCGTCACCACTGGAGGGGAGATCTGCGCCGTTACTGCGGTTTATGCCGCCGGAATTGCTCTGCCGCCACCAGAATTTCTGGTCGCTGCCGTTTTGGTGAGCTTGCCCTATTTCTGGTTCCTCCTAGTTCTGCCAATTCAATATTACTCTGAATCTGTCATTGAAACTGTTGTATTTAATGAAGTGGCTGTCATAAGTTACGTTGTCGCTGCCGGATAAGCTGTTGTGGTCGCCGGAACCATCACCGGAGCTTCTGCAGTTTGATTCAGTCTTTAATCCTTTCTCACGGTAAGCATTTTCATTCCGGAGCTCTTGAAAATCAATATGCTGTAATGTTTGGCCAGAGATTCTGAGGTTTTGTATCATAGGGTCAAGCTCCGGTAATTGCGGGTCACGATTAAAGCTGCCACCAAACCGGTTCGTAGACCGCCGCTGTTCAGTTCAGGCATTCTTTATTCGTTCCGGTAAGCATGTTCAATTTTCGAAAGCCCTGCGTTGGTGTTATGTTCCGTGTAGTAAAGTGATTGCGATGTTAATGGTTTTAGGAGGTAGAATACGGTTTGTTTATGCCGCTTGTAGCTGTTTCTGCTTTCGAGAGGGAGCAAGCAGGGTCGAGGTTTTAATTGTCGGTGATTTCAGGCTGAGCAAAAAGGAATCAGTTAACAAGTTTAGGTTATGGTTTCCGTTTTGAGGTAGGGGCACTTTCCGAAACTATATTTTGTATATTGAAATTATTACATATGGGTACTGATGTGAGGATGTGTATTTGGTGATTGTATCAGTCCTATGTATTGTTTGGTTGTTTCGTATGATTATGGGTGTTTGTTTGACTCGACTGTTGGGTGGCTTTGTGAAACGAAATACTTTTGAAACTGATTCTTTTAAAGCTTTGAGATCGAGTTGAATCGTTGGAAATTGATTTGAATTGAATAGATTTTCTTGAGAATGTGTAAAATAGAATACACTCTTAATTTCAGCCTGGCTGGATTTAAATGATCTAGCTTTTGATAAATGATTGTTGCTGAACCTTTTCTTTAAAGCTTTAGAAATGAGTTTATTCGGCTGATAATGATTTGATGTTGAAACGATTTTCTTGAAATATGGAATTGAGATGACTATTGGATTTTGGCTTGCCTTGGACTGATTTTGGAAATTGGGCTGTTGAAAGAGATTGTGAAACAGTTTAGTTGGGACCCGAACCGGGTGGCAAAGTCCAAGTTTTAAGGGAGGTGCTGCCGAAATTTCTATAAAATCCGAGTCTTTATGGAATGTTGTCTGGGAAAATGATGAGTTAAAGACTTCTACTATTTTACTTGAATTATCAAGGAAAGAAGGATTCATGCTTTTGAAATGAATTATTAAAGAGGAAATTGTGACTTAGTCTTGCTTCTTAAGAAAGGCATTGTATCTCTTTCAGAAGAAAGTTATTTAGATGAAACTTGTGTTTTAAAGCTATTCGAATGTGAAAAGGGTTTATGTCTTTGAATTTGACTTGGGGGTTTCAATTAAAGAAGTTTCAATGACTTTGAAAGAACCTGAATGTCTATTGACAAGCTTCATTTTGAAATGTTTTGAGAAAGGTTTTAAGTACTCCTTGAATTCTGAATTCTTGCAAGACTAAAACAATTTTGAACAGTTGAAACGGTCTAGAACTTATCACGGGGATTGAAGTTGGTTTTGCCTAAGTAAAGGAAACGGCTTTGAAAGAAGTAAATGATTACATGACTCGATTTGGCTTAGATCCTATTTTATTACTCAAATCGGAAAGCCAATGTTTTAATGATTTTAAATGAATTTGGCGAAATGAGTTATGTTATTCTCCCCTAAAGACTTGGGACTCTGCCGAGAAACTTTTATTATAAAATCCCATTGTTGGATGGGTGATTTTGAATATCTCAAAGAGGCTTTTAACTTACCATGATTATGGAAGTTTTGGAAAGAGGATGCCAAGAGTGGCATTGTTTTAAAAGGGGAATTTACCTTGAGTAAAAGTGGCTTATGAGCCTGAGATGATTTGAGAAATGAGATCTTTAAAGCCAAGGCTGAAAAGAGTTAAAACTTGATTTCAAAGTGAAATGAATTGAGAAAATGATTTATGGCTTAAATGCCGATTTCATAAATCTGATGATTTTGAATGGTGGAAGTGCTGTTTTATTATGAGCCGGAATGGCTATGTATGATTATGAATATTGACTGGTTCTGGATTGAACCATGAGCCGGAATGGCTGTGTGTGATTATCAATATTGGCTGGTTCTGGACTGAACCGTAAGCCGGATGGCTGAGATGGATGTTGATCCATGAATGAGAATGAATGCATGTATATGCTGAATTATTGATAATTGTGATTTTGCACTTCCACTATCGGAGATGAGGGTTTCCCTGGGAGGAAGCAGTGGCTAGCCACCACGTGCTCCAGGTTGAGACTCGAAGCTCTGTTGACCCTATGTCGTAAGTGTGGCCGGGCACTGTGAAAGTCCCGGATGAGCTCGCCCCCGTAAATATTCACTAGTGAGGGTGATGGATATGGATCATGATTATGATCAAGTTTATGATGAGTATAACTCGAGTTGGGGATGCGCGACAGAGGGACTATCCAATGGTTAGCTATCAGGACTTGTCGGGTTGGCTCTATAACCGACAGGTGATATCATCAGCCACTAGGGACAGGCATGCATCATATGCATTTATGTGACATTGTTTGGGTTTGCATATTATACTTGGTTTGCCTATGTGATTAATTGCTAATTGTTCTACTTGCAATGACTGTTTGTTTGTTCTTGCATCTTTCTATTTGTGTTTGCTACTGGGACTCTGTTGGACTGTGGTGATTGGTTGCTGGTTGGATTGTTTGGGCCTAAGGCCGTGGTTAGAATGAGGTGAACCGATGGTTGATTTCGATTTTTGTGTTTCTGGTTTGGAAAAGTATGAAATGCTATTTTGGTTCAGTATAGATAAACCTTTTTGAAAGGCTTTTGGTGTTTTTGAGAATTGAACGGTTCCTCTTTCAGAAAAGATTTTCGACTTTACCTTATTGAAAACTGTTGTTTTTGAAAAGAGGCATAAGACAGTTATTAATTACTGGTGCGGTTATCTTCATGTATCCTATTACAGTAATTTCCAAAAACCCTCTACTGAGAACCCTTTCGAGGATGATGTTCTCACCCCCCTACATTTTTCCCCTTTCAGGATATGGGCGCAGAAGTTACGAAGAGCTTATTTAATTGTTGTTGTGATGCTCTATATTGTTTTAGTTATGGTTTATTGTACCCTCGCCTTTATCTTGATATAATCTGTAAGAGGGATAGGAATTGTATTGGATTATGTTTGTAATATTACTTATATATATGTATGTATATATATGGATGTACTCTTTATGAGTTTTTACAACTTGTATGGTATGTATTGATGTACGTTGTATAGCAAAAGTATTTTTGGGAGCGGTATTGCGGTTTAAAGTTTCAAACAGGCTCATATTTTAGTATTAAATAGTATAAAAGTCGTCGTAATGTCCGAGCTATCAGAGTCGCGCAGCCGGAAGCGTGAGCTTTGGTAGTTAGGGTGTTACACATAATGTTGATAGAGCAGGTGGATCGATTGAGAAGCTTCCTGCAACAACTGTGGCAGAAACAGCAGCTGAACCAGCGACTGTAATAGTGGCAAAACCGATGACTGCAACGGTAGCGAAATCGGCGGTGGAGAACTTAGAGTTTTGTCATCATTCTCTTCTCTTCTCTCTCCCTCAGTCTCATTATGTAAAAACTAAGAAGAAGAGGGGGGTTTGTGGGGTTAAATCTCAATTATGAATTAACTATTAGAGGGAGTTTTAAAAATTGCCATAAATAAAATGTATTTTGGAGGTTTTTAAAAATCTATACTAATAAACCCCCTCAATTAAATATAAATCTTGTAGTGTATTAATTATGAATAAAAGTGATTCTGGCGCTGGACACCCCAATATATATATAGGGTTATGCTACTTATACACCAAAATTAGCCACCAAAGTCAGCCACCAGTATAAAATACATGTTGGAATATAAATACACGTTGAAAATAAATTAAACTACACATGTATTTATACACAAATACTTTAGTGGCTGATTTTAGTGTACAAATATTATTTTCCTTATATATATTATGGGTGTTGGGCGCCATGTGATCAATCCCTACAGGCGCTGGACGTCAAAAATTGGCGTTAGGTGCCTGTGACTTGCTAAAAATTATATATGCATTAAAGGTGTTGGGCTTCAATTATCAGTGCCAAGCGCCACGCTTTGTATATACTAAAAAGTGACACGGAATTTTTGAAAAATAATAAGACAGTAATTTAATTTATTAAAGTTACAGAAAAGTGTTTATAGAAAAGTGTATGATCAGTTTGGCTTTAAGTATAACCAAGTCCCTTCACCACCATTTTAAGTCGTTCAAACCAAGCTCTTAGGGATTGTTTCAATCCATAGAGAGATTTCTTTAGTTTGCACACTTTATTCCTTCATAGTTTAGCCTCAAATCCAGGTGAAAGTTTTATGAACATCTCTTCCTCTAGCTCCCCATTCAAGAAAGCATTCTTTACATAAAATTGATGTAAAGGCCAATTGTAATTCACAGCAAGAGATAAGATAATCTTCACAGAGCTGAGTTTAGCATCTGGAGAAAAAGTCTCTCGATAGTCTATTCTATAAGTTTGTGTAAATTCCCAAGCTGCTAACCTAGCCTTATAACTCTCTATGCTTCCATCAGCATTGCACTTGATGGTGAAATTCCAACTGCAGCCAACCAATTTTGTATTATGTGACAGATCTACAATCTCGTAAGTTTTATTCTTCTTGAGTGTATGCCACTCTTCCATCACTGCTATTTTCCAGTTGGGATCATCTAGAGCTTCCTCTATGTTCCTAGGCTCAAACAGATTTGTTATTTTAGAAGTAAAAGGTTGATATATTTTAGAGAGATTTTGGTAAGAGTGATAAACCCCAATTTTATGGTTTATCTTGTGTTAAATTTGGTGGGTTTTATCAATTTTTCTCACATTTATTTAATGAAATAGCATGGTTTTGTGAATCTTTCCTAATTTGTTCTTAAGAGTGAAAACATGCTTTTTAGGCCTTTAAAATGCCAATTTTAATTCACTTTAATTCCATTCGATGCCTTGATATGTTTGTTGAGTGATTTCAGATTCATACGGCAAGTATTGGATGGAAGAGGTGAAGAGAAAATCATGCAAAGTGGAGAATTCATGAAGAAATGAGCATTTGGAGAATTGAAGGCCACGCGCACACGTCACCTACGCGTATGCGTGAAGAGGACATTCAAGCCAAGCACACGTGTCACCCACACGTACGCGTGAGAAGGGAATCTGCCAGCGATACTGATGACAAGTCATCTTAGCCTAGTTTCACTAGTCTTTTTCCTTTGTTTTCATTTAGTTTTATGCACTTTCTTAAGCCATAAGTAAGCCAATTGGGTTGAATTTCATGTTTCCTTTGATTCAATCAACCATGGATAAATTGATGCATTTTCATGAGTTTTTGTGCCATAATTGCTCATGTGACAAGAAGAAGAACAACTCTCATGATTATGGCATAGCTTTGATACAATTGTTGATTGATGATAGGTGGAATAAAGCTTGGAAGAAGGTTGCAAGAATGGGCTTGAAAAGAGGGATTTAGGTTTGAGCTAACGTTTGCCTCAAACGTTAACTCAAACGTGAGAAGCAGATGAAGAACACCCTGGAGAAGAGCCAATGTTTGCGCCAACGTTTTCCTCAAACGTGAGGTCAAACGTTGGCCACATATTAGCAAGAAGGAGCACTCTGTTTAATGCCTTGGAAAAGCCAATGTTTGCGCCAACGTTTGCCTCAAACGTTGGGCCAAACGTTGGCTAAAAGAAATGCATGGGAGGAGCCACGTTTGAGCTCACGTTTGACCTCAAACGTTGAGCCAAACATGGAAGACAACACTTTGGCCGAGCTGCATAATGTCACACAAGGGACGTTTGAGTCAACGTTTACCTCAAACATTGACTCAAACGTGAATGGTTCATGGCCCGGTTCACAAATGGATTTCTTCCCAACACCAAGAGCAATCAACGGAGGCTATTATCAACCCAATTCCATCAAGACTAAAGGCCCAATTCAAGGCTTAATGATCATTTGAAGAAAGTGTATAAATAGCTTAGGATTTGAAGTTTTAAGAGAGAGCTTTCTTTTTAGAGTTTTCTTTAAGAATTTTCATAGCATTCATAGTAGAGAGTTTTTCCTTTTTAGTTTTGCTGAGTAGTTTTTGGAGAGCTTTTGGGTTTTGAGCGATTTGGAGATTCTGAGTCTTGGGTGTTGGAGAATTGAAGGAATTCTGTTTCAATCTCACCCTGAGATCTCTCTGTTTTCTTTACTGCACTCTTTGAGAAATCAAGATTTGAATTCCTTTCTTCTACTGTTTGATCTTTACTTTTCTTGCAATTGAATTCTAAATTTGGATCTAGGAAGGCATTGAGATCTAGACTTGGTTATCTAGTCTCTTGGGTCCTGAGATCTACATCTTTCAATTTCAATTTCCTTGTTTCGTTGCTACACCAAGCTTATTGTTATTGTCATTTGAGATCCGGTTTGATTGTATCCATCTTTTATATTCATGCTTGTTGCAATTTACTTTTCCTTGTTTAATTTCTGCAATCCCAATTCCCAACTCCTTTTATAATTCAAGCAATTTACATTTCTTGCACTTTAAGATTCTGCAATTTACATTTCTTGCGTTCTAAGTTTCTGCCATTTAATTTCTTGTTCTTTAAGATTCAGGTCTTTTTCTTTTTGTTCCCTTTAATTTCCTGCAAATCACCCATTCCCCTTTACATTCTATGCAATTTAATTCCTGTCAACACAATTTCACACAATCAACACTTGTTTGCTTGACTAATTCAACCACTAAACTAAAGTTGCTCAATCCTTCAATCCTTGTAGGATCGACCTCACTCCCGTGAGTTTTATTACTTGATGCGACCCGGTACACTTGCCGGTGAGTTTTGTGTAGGATCGTTTTCCGCACATCAAGTTTTTGGCACCGTTGCCGGGGATTGAATAGATTGACAATGATTAAGTGAGGTGGTAGTTTAGATCAAGCACTTTTTCTTTAATTTTGACTAACCCACTAACTGTTTGAAGTTTTGTCTCAACTGACTACACTCATTTTTCAAGAGTACCACTGTGTGTTCCGTTTGTTGATTTATATGTCACAGGAAAGAAGAGAGGCCAGAGGGAAGGATATCATTGAAGAAGGAATTTCTGGGAAAGAAGAACACCACAACATGAAGCCGCAACTCATTACACTAATCAAGAACAATTGTTCCTATGGTGGAAATCCATTGGAGGATCCTAAACAGCACCTATTCATTTTTCTGAGGACTTGTGGTGCTGTCCATCTCGATAGTGTAAATCATGATACCTATAAGCTCTTGTTATTTCTTTTCTCACCGAAGGATGAAGCGGCACAATGGCTTGAAACCTTTCCCCAAGGAAGTATCACTAGTTGGGATGATTTGGTTGCCAAGTCTCTAGCCAAATTCTCCTCATCCCAGCAAAACATCAAGATGAAAGAGGGAATACATCCATTCATACAAGGAGAGGAAGAACCATTGTTCAAAGCAAGGGAAAGATACAAGAAAGCAAGTGACAAAGTGGGTTTCCAAGCGTTCTATGAAGGATTAACCTCAGAAACAGGAGGAGCGGTGGATTACTTCTCAGATAGCCTACTCAAAGCAACAGCAACCGGCCAAGAAACTGCAGAGTTCAATGACAAAAGAGCCAATAACCAACACTCATTTGAGACACCACAGAATGCAATTTCAGAAAAGGAAGTAATGAATCTTGAAGGAGTGAAGGCAGTCATGAATCAAAACAAACAGCTACACCAGCAAACTCAGCAACAATTGGAGTCAATAGCTAGACAAATTGATTTTCTACATTCTACTACAGTGAATGCACAATTCCCACCATGGAAGCCACATTCTTATCTAAGAATGAGGGAATCTCAACATCAGGAACAAAGGGACTTCAACTACAACAACCCCAATTTCCCAAACCTGCAAAAACACCACCATACCAACAACAATCACTACATACCACCACACTACCCACCCTTCCAACCCCAACAACCCACAACCAACCAATCTCACAAGACTCTCAGAGGATCACCAATCTGGAGATCTTAATAGAGAGAATGATGAAACACCAAGAGGTGACAATGAAGAACCAGGAAGCCTCAATAAGAAGAATTGAGAAGCAAATGCAACAACTGGCTAAGAACCTCGCAGAAATGGGTGAGAAGAGGGCTAAAGGAAAAGAATCACTCATCCAGGATGAGCATCACAGAGCAAAGCCTCACTTAGGAGGACAATGGGACAAGGAGAAGGAAGCTCAGAATCTGAGCTGAGCAAGCATAGAGGATGTCAAGCTAATGACAATAAAGAAGCGCTTGTTGGGAGGCAACCCAACCTGAGGTAGTTCTCTTTTCATAGCTATTTTAATAAAAAGGTTAATTAACTTCATCTATATTGCAAGAAGCTAAGTTTAGTGTTACACACCAAAACAATACAAAGGAGAATGAAGGATTCTAAGTTTGGTGTTCCACCAAAATCCCATCATAAAACACATTCTCACTTTCTGCATAATGCTAGCTTCAAGCATCTAGATGAACTAGTTAACTATTCTGCTGTTTCCTAGTTTTTAGTTCTATTGCTTTTGAAAAAGAAAAAGAGTTTCACACATGGTTAATCTGATGCATGAGAATCATTGGCAAGGTACTAAGTTTAGTGTTCCCACACCAAAGTAAGTTCAAAGGCCCACAAATAAATTATGCATGCTAACCATTTTTCAAGTGCTTGGGAAACAAGCAACTTTCAATATCATTGCAGAGCACCATACAAACTTTTGGAAGATTTAGCATCATCAATCAAAGAGGTGAAAGAGGAATGTGGAGACCAGCAATGATGATGAGGAAGAGGACATCAAGTAAACTCCAAAAGGTTGTATTGTTCATTATCAGATATTGCTGTGATTGAAAGTGATATTATACCCCTATCTGTCCCTCTGTCTAGTATAGTTTTTCTGCAATTCAATAATCAAGATGCTTGATCATTTACAACACTATACTCTCCAAACTTGTTTGCACTCAATATTTCAAAAATGCATCACATGAAAGTTCTTTGAAAAGAAGGATCGAGGAATTAAACAATTTTGAGGCAAGCAAAAGATTAGGAAAAGTGGTGGTTCTAGTTGTATGATTATGTATTGAGGTTGCATGCTTATGAAAACTTGCATGGGAGCTCATAGACGGGACATAGAGTTCAAAGAAGTGTTGTGGAGATTCTCAAACACTTATTGATCCAAGAAGCAGCAAACAAAACAAAAGAAAATAAAGAAAATACAAAAACAAAAAGAACATGGCCCAAGGCTCTGAGCATCAATTACTAGGCAGAAAAGAAGAAAGAAACAAGAACTCAAAGAGTTGTTATCCTAGTAAATGCTTGTGGTCGAACTGTGTCAAAGAGAGAGGCTTGAGCAAGTAAATCCTAAGGGGTGCTTCAACACCTAATACCTTAAAACCAACTGGTTTAGGAGTATTGATTGAAAGCTTATCTAAAGAGCCGCTTTGAGACATGACACTTAGAGTCAAGGCCAAAGCACAGAAACGATAAGCTGCTTCAAGGTGATTACCTATAGAGAGATCTCCATGATATTATTTGGATGAAAGTTTTAAGACCTAAGACTCCCAAGATGTAGGGACTAGTAAGCACTGAAGCCCTTGCATGAGCACATAATTTAGAGTTCACCCCACTGTCACTTAATCACTTCACTCACAGGATAGTACATGTAATTCTTCAAATCCATTCTAATTGAAAGGACCTTTGAGCATAATTCTTTTCTTGCTTGGGGACAAGCAAGTTTTAAGTTTGGTGTTGTGATGACAAGTCATCTTAGCCTAGTTTCACTAGTCTTTTTCCTTTGTTTTCATTTAGTTTTATGCACTTTCTTAAGGCAAAAGTAAGCCAATTGGGTTGAATTTCATGTTTCCTTTGATTCAATCAACCATGGATAAATTGATGCATTTTCATGAGTTTTTGTGCCATAATTTCTCATGTGACAAGAAGAAGAACAACTCTCATGATTATGGCATAGCTTTGATACAATTGTTGATTGATGATAGGTGGAATAAAGCTTGGAAGAAGGTTGCAAGAATGGGCTTGAAAAGAGGGATTCACGTTTGAGCTAACGTTTGCCTCAAACGTTAACTCAAACGTGAGAAGCAGATGAAGAACACCCTGGAGAAGAGCCAACGTTTGCGCCAACGTTTATCTCAAATGTGAGGTCAAACGTTGGCCACATATTAGCAAGAAGGAGCACTCTGTTTAATGCCTTGGAAAAGCCAACGTTTGCGCCAACGTTTGCCTCAAACATTGGGCCAAACGTTGGCCAAAAGAAATGCATGGGAGGAGCCACGTTTGAGCTCACGTTTGACCTCAAACATTAAGCCAAACGTGGAAGACAGCACTTTGGCCGAGCTGCATAATGTCACACAAGGGACGTTTGAGTCAACGTTTGCCTCAAACGTTGACTCAAACGTGAATGGTTCATGGCCCGGTTCACAAATGGATTTCTTCCCAACACCAAGAGCAATCAACGGAGGCTATTATCAACCCAATTCCATCAAGACTAAAGGCCCAATTCAAGGCTTAATGATCATTTGAAGAAAGTGTATAAATAGCTTAGGATTTGAAGTTTTAAGAGAGCTTTCTTTTTAGAGTTTTCTTTAAGAATTTTCATAGCATTCATAGTAGGAGCTTTTTCCTTTTTAGTTTTGCTGAGTAGTTTTTGGAGAGCTTTTGGGTTTTGAGCTATTTGGAGATTTTGAGTCTTGGGTGTTGAAGAATTGAGGAAATTCTGTCTCAATCTCACCTTGAGATCTCTCTGTTTTCTTTACTACACCTTTTGAGAAATCAATATTTGAATTCCTTTCTTCTACTGCTTGATCTTTACTTTTCTTGCAATTGAATTCTAAATTTGGATCTAGGAAGGCATTGAGATCTAGACTTGGTTATCTAGTCTCTTGGGTCCTGAGATCTACATCTTTCAATTTCAATTTCCTTGTTTCGTTGCTACACCAAGCTTATTGCTATTGTCATTTGAGATCCGGTTTAATTGAATCCATCTTTTATATTTCTGTTTGTTGAATTTTACTTTCCTTGTTTAATTTCTGCAACCCCAATTTCCAACTCCTTTTATAATTCAAGCAATTTACATTTCTTGCACTTTAAGATTCTGCAATTTACATTTCTTGCGTTCTAAGTTTCTGCCATTTAATTTCTTGTTCTTTAAGATTCAGCTCTTTTTCTTTTTTTTCCTTTAATTTCCTACAAATCACCCACTCCCTTTACATTCTATGCAATTTAATTCCTGTCAACACAATTTCACACAATCAACACTTGTTTGCTTGACTAATTCAACCACTAAACTAAAGTTGCTCAATCCTTCAATCCTTGTGGGATCGACCTCACTCCCGTGAGTTTTATTACTTGATGCGACCCGGTACACTTGCCGGTGAGTTTTGTGTCGGATCGTTTTCCACACATCAAGTTTTTGGCGCCGTTGCCGGGGATTGAATAGATTGACAATGATTAAGTGAGGTGGTAGTTTAGATCAAGAACTTTTTCTTTAATTTTGACTAACCTACTAACTGTTTGAATTTTTTCTTAAGCTAACTAAAACTTCATTCTAGCAATAGATTGAAGTATCGCTGGTTGTGTGTTTCTTGTTTTGTTTGTATGTCAGATACAGGGAGAGCTACTCCTATCTTATCCGAAGCTGACCAGAGAACTCTCAGGAGATTAAGAAGAGTTGAGAGAGGGAAAGGTATTGTTGGAGAGGAAGAATCTGAGGAAGAATATCACGAGATGGAAGGAGATCCATCTAATCCCAATCCACCACAGAGAAGAGTGTTGGCCTCCTACACTTTTGCAAATCCCAGACACTGTGGAAGCAACATCTTAACTCCCAATGTCAATGCAAACAACTTCGAGCTAAAACCACAACTCATTACACTTGTCCAGAACAATTGTTCCTATGGAGGCAGCCCATTGGAAGATCCCAACCAGCATCTATCTACCTTCTTAAGGATTTGTGACACTGTCAAATCCAATGGCGTGAATCCTGAAACTTACAAGCTTCTGCTGTTCCCGTTCTCATTATCGTGAAACTTAATAGCGTTTTTTTTTTTGAGGTACTGAGACAGAGACTGAGAGACTGAGACTCAGTATCGTGTTTGTTAGTTCAGAGACTGGTACTAAAATTTCTGTCTCTGTCTCTAAAATTTCAGTATTTCAGTACTTCCAAAAAGTAGGGACACAGGGGACTGAAATTTTTAGAGATGGAGACTGAAACTTTAATAACATTTTATACCTAAAATACTTTCATTTCAATTAATTAATTCCAATTTTACCCTTTGTGCAAATTAAATTAGAGTTTCATTCTTGTTTCAATTCATGTCTCCTAATTTGCACCAAACAGAATACTGAGATTTATTTCAATCCCTGTCTCTTAGTCTCTGTCTCTCAGTCTCAGTCTTTTCGTCTCTGTCTCTCCACCAAACGCTACCTAAGGGACAAGGCCGCACAATGGCTTGAAACTTTTCCCCAAGGAAGTATCACTAGTTGGGATGATTTGGTGACTAAATTTCTAGCCAAATTCTATCCACCCCAAAGGATCATCAGGCTGAAAACCGAGGTGCAGACATTCACACAATTAGATGCCGAATCCTTGTATGAAGCATGGGAGAGGTACAAAGCCTTAATCAGAAAGTGTCCTCCAGAGATGTTCAATGAATGGGACGTGCTGCAGAATTTCTATGAAGGCCTGACATTGAAATCTCAAGAGGCATTAGATCATTCTGCTGGAGGTTCATTACAACTAATGAAAACTGCTGAGAAAGCCCAGAATCTTGTGGACATGGTGGCCAATAATCAATATTTTTTTGCTCATCAAAGAAATCGCCAACCAGCACAGAGAAAGGGGGTACTAGAACTGGAAGGAGTAGACTCCATTTTGGCTCAAAACAAGATGATGCAACAACAAATTCAACAACAGTTTGAACAAATGGCAAAAAGGATTGACAGCCTTCAAGTAGCAGCTGTGAACACAAGCCACCCATCAACTGTATGGGTGCAGAATGAAGAAAGCCAAGAAGAGCAACAACAGGAGCAAGTGCAGTACATGCATAACCAAAACTCTGGACAGAATGAAGTTTATGGTGATACCTACAATCCATCCTGGAAGAACCACCCAAACCTCAGATGGGGAGACAATCACAACCAGAACCAACAACCATGGCAGAGGAACTCAAACCAAAACACTTCAAGGAACAACCAAAACCACAACTAGCAGCAAACTAACCAAAACCCTTACAGAAAACCTCAAAACAACTACCCTAACCATTATCAATCCAATAACCAACCCACCAACCAAAATGCCTACCATCCACCATCCACATCTCACAACCCATCACAAGCATCCCCAGAATCTCAAAGAATCACTAACTTGGAAACCTTGATAGACAAAATGTGGAAACACCAAGAAATGACAACCAAGAACCATGAAGCCTCCATGAAGAGCCTAGAGAGGCAGATTGGGCAAATCTCCAAGTAGATTTCTGTTGAGAGACCTTCAAGCTCACTACCAAGTGACACCATTCCTAATCCAAAAGAAGAGTGCAAAGCTGTACAACTACGGAGTGGAAAGACATTGGTAGACAACAACAAGGAGGTAACCAAGAAGCCTTTGGATAGCAACAAAGAATCATCAGAGAAAGGGGAAGCTAGCAATGAAGACAAGACAACAAGAAGAAATGCCCCAGAGAAGCTCAAAGAGAAAGACAACCAGCCACATAGTTCAAAGGAAGCAATTCCGGGACAGCAGCAAGTGGAGAAGAGCATTACACCTCCACTACCATACCCTCAGAAGTTCAACAAAGAAACCAAGGATCAACACTTCCGCAAATTCCTGGAAACTTTCAAGAAGCTGGAAATCAACATTCCCCTGGCTGAAGCATTGGAACAGATGCCCTTATATGCCAAGTTCTTGAAAGAACTCATTAACAAGAAAGAAGCTGGTTGGAGAAGGAAACTATACTTCTCACTGAAGAATGTAGTGCGCTCATCAGAAAAGGACTTCCCCCCAAAGTGGAAGACCCCGGAGGTTTCTTCCTACCTTGCACACTCGGAAATCTACTCATCAACAAGGGGATGTGTGACTTAGGAGCAAGCATAAATTTAATTCCATCATCCTTAGTGAAAAAGCTTGGCATAGGAGAGGTAAAACCAACACAGATGTCTTTTGAATTGGTGGACCAGTCAGTAGTATACCCCGAAGGAGTGATTGAAAACCTTTTAGTTAAGGTTGACAAGTTCATTTTTCCTGCGGACTTTGTAATACTGAACACTGAAGAAGAAGAAAACAATTCAATCATCTTGGGAAGGCCATTTTTAGCCACTGCAAGAGCCATCATAGATGTAGAGTAAGGAGAATTAACCCTCAGGATGTATGATGAGAGTATCACTCTGAGTGTACTGCCAGAAGCACAGTTCAATCATAAAAAGAAGGATGATACAGAAAATAAAAAAAATCTACAATGGAAGGAGGGAATCAACAAGACAGACAACAACTTCCCTCCCAAGCAAGAGATAAATGATTCAACAAATGAAAGAAGGAAAGAATCTATGCAAAATAATGAAGAAGTTCAAGAGGACATTGTAGTGTTAGCCACTAAGAAGAGAAATCTCCAAGGTAAACCTACGGCCAAAGAAGAAAGGTCAACAAAAGGAAGGAAGAAACACAAGAACAAAACAAAAAAGGGTTGGAAGAACAGAAAGATACCAACAGAAGGGCTTTCCAAAGGTGATAAAGTGCAATTGATCTATCAACAACTGGGAGCAAGCCAACAGACTGATGATTACTACACTGTCAGCAATATGCTTTCATTAGAGCATGCTGAAATTGAACATCAAGGAACAAAGAGGAGGATCATAGTCAGGGGGGACAAGTTGAGGCACTACAATCATCAACCACCATAAAACTTAAATGTCAACGGTTGCGCCAACGTTTGCCTCAAACGTTGGGCCAAACGTTGGCCAAAAGAAATGCATGGGAGGAGCCACGTTTGAGCTCACGTTTGACCTCAAACGTTGAGCCAAACGTGGAAGACAGCACTTTGGCCAAGCTGCATAATGTCACACAAGGGACGTTTGAGTCAACGTTTGCCTCAAACGTTGACTCAAACGTGAATGGTTCATGGCCCGGTTCACAAATGAATTTCTTCCCAACACCAAGAGCAATCAATGGAGGCTATTATCAACCCAATTTCATCAAGACTAAAGGCCCAATTCAAGGCTTAATGATCATTTGAAGAAAGTGTATAAATAGCTTAGGATTTGATGTTTTAAGAGATAGCTTTCTTTTTAGAGTTTTCTTTAAGAATTTTCATAGCATTCATAGTAGAGAGCTTTTCCTTTTTAGTTTTGCTGAGTAGTTTTTGGAGAGCTTTTGGGTTTTGAGCGATTTGGAGATTCTGAGTCTTGGGTGTTGGAGAATTGAAGGAATTCTGTTTCAATCTCACCCTGAGATCTCTCTATTTTCTTTACTGCACTCTTTGAGAAATCAAGATTTGAATTCCTTTCTTCTACTGTTTGATCTTTACTTTTCTTGCAATTGAATTCTAAATTTGGATCTAGGAAGGCATTGAGATCTAGACTTGGTTATCTAGTCTCTTGGGTCCTGAGATCTACATCTTTCAATTTCAATTTCCTTGTTTCGTTGCTACACCAAGCTTATTGTTATTGTCATTTGAGATCCGGTTTGATTGAATCCATCTTTTATATTCATGCTTGTTGCAATTTACTTTTCCTTGTTTAATTTCTGCAATCCCAATTCCCAACTCCTTTTATAATTCAAGCAATTTACATTTCTTGCACTTTAAGATTCTGCAATTTACATTTCTTGCGTTCTAAGTTTCTGCCATTTAATTTCTTGTTCTTTAAGATTCAGCTCTTTTTCTTTTTGTTCCCTTTAATTTCCTGCAAATCACCCATTCCCCTTTACATTCTATGCAATTTAATTCCTGTCAACACAATTTCACACAATCAACACTTGTTTGCTTGACTAATTCAACCACTAAACTAAAGTTGCTCAATCCTTCAATCCTTGTGGGATCGACCTCACTCCCGTGAGTTTTATTACTTGATGCGACCCGGTACACTTGCCGGTGAGTTTTGTGTAGGATCGTTTTCCGCACATCAAGTTTTTGAATACGCACGTGTCATCCACGCGCACGCCTGACGCTGATTATGTGACCCCATTAACGTGAAAACACTGGGGGCAATTTCTGAGCTTTTTAGGCCCAAATTCAACTCATTTATGAGGTTATTTGATGCAGAACTCAAGATAGGTCAAAAGGGGAGAGCAATTAGTTAGTGTAGGAAGCATGCCTTAGGTTAGTTCTAGAGAAAGAAGCTCCCTCTTCCTTCTAGAAATTAGGGTTCTTAGTTTAATTTCTTCTTAGATTTTGGTTTTAATTCTTATTTTCATCTTGTTTTCTTTACAATTTCTTGTTCTTACATCTTTGTGCTTCTTAGTTCTCTTGTTAATTTTCCTTTTATGTCATTTTTATGTTTATGAGCACTCTTGTTGATTTTAATTTCCTTGAATGCAATTTATGTTTTATGTTCCTTTATTGTTAATTTGAGTTGTTGTTATTGTTTCCTTGCAATTGGGTAGTTGTAGATTTTATTATTCTAGCAATTTATGATGCTTTCCTTTTATGCCTTTCAAGTATTTGACAAAATGCTTGGTTGGATGTTAGAGTAGCTTTTTGAGCATTCTTGGCTTGGAAAGAGAAATTAGGCAATATTAACTCATCAATACCCAATTTAGATTGGTGATCTAGAGTTGTTAGTTAATATTATTTCTATTGACTCTAATCTCTTGTTAATCAATTAGTGAGTTGATTAGGACTTTTGGATTGAGATTAACAAGTCTTATTTGACTTTCTCTCAATGTGAAGATAACATTGTACCTTCTTCCGATATTGGAGATTACTTAATAGGATTAGCTCTTGTTAATCATTGTATGATAATTAATGACTAGGATAGAATGTCTTAATTATCAATCCATACCATGAATTGCTCCTTTTAGTACTTGTTATATTTAGTTGTTTGATTTACATTTCTTGCCTTTTCAATTTCTTGTTTTATCAACCCAACCCTTTGCATTTCATAAGCAATAATTGAGCATTCGATTGCAATTCCTAGAGAGAACGACCTGGGACTAATACTCTCGATTATTTTTATTGGGTTGGACTTGTGACAACTAAAATTAAACTTTAATTGAGCATTACTTGTCGGTTTGGAACTATACTTGCAACGAAGTTATTTCCTCTAACCGAGAAGAAATTCTTAACTGACAGTAATACTCTTTCAAGTTTTTGGCGCCGTTGCCGGGGAATTGCAATGTGTGCTTGTTATTGGTTATTGTATATATTGTGAATAGCTTGATTTTTGGTTTGTTTGCTAGTTTTGGTTTAGGAGTTTGTTTTCTTTATCTCTTCTTAGTTTTTGTTGTTGTTTTTCTTTTCCAACTATGAATTCTCACCCCTTTGGCTATGAGTTTGGTTCAAACTATATTATAGGAAATGGGAACTACAATGACAACATGCATCAAGGATGGAACAATCAATGATGGGAGGAGCCTCAAGGAATTGATCACTCTTCTTGGAAACAACCTCTTCCGGTTTCTTACAGGTATAATCCAACTCCTAATGCATATCAACCTAATGGATATGGTGACCCTCATTATGGTTGTCAACCATAATCACCATATGCCTATGGAACCACCTCCTCAACATAGTTTTGATCCACCATACTCACAGGCCTCCTACCACCAAACACCTCCATATGATCCTAATCCTTATCCACCATACCAACCACCTTATGAGCCATATGAACCATACATAGAACCACAACAATTCCAACACAATTACTCCTAAGAATCACCTTGATATACACCATCTCCATACCATTACCTAGATGAACCACCTTCCAATTATGAACCCTTTCTCCCAAACAATGAATTCTCTCTTCTACCACCTCCTCCAATGGATGAAACTCTCCATGCCTTCATGCTAGAACACCAAAAAGATATTAACTCTTATATCCAAAGTCAAGAAGAGAAGCAAAAGGAGATAAAGAAGCTAGAAGTCATGGTTGCTACCATGGCAGAAGCCATTAACAACATGGCCTCCCACCTAAGCTCATGCATCCGAAGTACTCCCATTGACGAATGTGGAGGATCATCCAAGGAGCATAGTGAGGGAGCGAACTTGGAACTTCAAGGTGAAGAAGAGGAGTTGAGGCAAGAAATGCAACAAGAGGAGGAAGCCGAGATTGTTGAAGAAGAGGAAGAAGTGGTTGAAGATTTAGGAGATGTTGAAAGTCCATGGGAATGTAGAATTATAGAGCTCTCTTCCAAGAAGCTTGATATTGAAGTTGAGGAGGGTGTACAACCTCCAAAACATATCATAGTTGAAGACTTTGAAGAGGTTGATTAAGAGACGGATTCAATCATTGATGAGTTTCTATCTACAATTGAATCCTCTCCCATTAGACATGAAATTGAGATCATAGAAGAATGTGCACAACCTCCCATACCCTTGGTAAGCAATGAAGAAGAGATTGAACTGGAAGAAAACTACCAAGAGGAAGAGGTTGAAATTGAAGAATCTTGCAAGGAAGTGGAAGTTGTCAAGGAAGAACACAAGGGAGTGGGGCTTGCAAGACCATTGGAGACACCTCTCCCCAAGCCATCACCATCCATCCTTTTATTCAAGTGGGTAAATCTGTTATCTCTAAGCTTTATTATCGTACTAGAATATAGTTTGCTTGAGATGGATGGTCAACTTAGAGCTCTTTGTGGCTTTAAGAGCAAAAGGGAGATTAGTGGTTGGAAACATCACTCTAGGTTCATGATGGTTGCATGTTCAAAGTTTGATTGCAAGATTTAGTGTGGAGCTAGAGTGCTCGGGTCTAGGAAGTTATTTGGAGGCTTCATTGAGAATTTGGGTTGTTTACCACCCAAATAGAATAATGATGATCAATTTGAAGATGGGTGTAGAAACAAGATTTGGGATCCCGGCATACAAGAGGATCAATTTTGGGAGCCCTTAGCTTGTGCGAAACTCCATCAAAGATTAGAGCTACTTGTTCCAAGGGTTACCTGAAACGCTGAGGTCGATCTCGGACGAGATCTTCTAGACTGTCTGAGCCCGTCGCGCCCGACTTGTTGTAGTTTGAGATGCTGCTGGCCCTTGATCACCGGTGGGTGATGGTACCTGTAAGAGACTCCGATGCTTAAGTCAGTATGGGCTTCAGGCAGGTTTTTTGTAGAATTGGAATATGAGTTATACCTAGGTGCTCCAGTGTATTTATAGTAGTGCCTGATGATCATCATTTGAGATAAGTTTGTTGTCTTATCTTATCTTTTGTGGGTGAGATCATTATCTTTGTCTAACCGCCTTCTAGTGGGCGGTGGTTCTTTTTACTTTGGGCCTTCTTGGGCCTCTGTGGTGATTTGTCCAAGCTCTTTATGAAGAGTTCGGTGGCGAGCCAACCTTTAAAGAGGTTGGTCGATCTGCTTTAGTCCAACCCAGACCTTATAGCTTGGTCCAAGGTATGAACAGTGCCCCTGGTTGAGCTTCGACCTTTCCGAGATGTTGTGCCCTTGAGCTTCGACCCTTTTGGGGAAGTCGTGTTCAAGCATCTTGTTCGGTTACTCTTGGTGTGTTCCTTCCTCGTGTAAGTCTTGTGTCTTTATTGCTCTCGAGATGCGAAGCGTTTTTGCTTTGCTTTTAAATGCTGCGCCCTTTTCGAGCGTGTTAGTGTGAACATTTTTCGAGCCTATTGATTGGGCTTTTATTTCTTTTTGCAGTTTTGTTTCCCCCCTTTTATTTGAAATCAAAAGGGTTTTTGATCTTTTCAATTTTCTTTGCTTCCTCTTGCTTCATTTTTGCTTCTCGCTTGTTTTGCGAGAAAGTTTTTTTCGCCAGAATCCTTTCGACTTTGCCCCCAGCTTCCTTCTCCTCTGAAGACCTTTCGAGGTGCCTGTGGATCGTTCATGTTTTGCTGTTCATCCGTTTGTTTCTGCTCTTTTCTTTCGTTTTGGTGTTTTTGTTTCTGCTACATGCTCCTGTTTTCTTTTCAAAGTTTTGATCCTGCCTTGCTTTTCAAAAAGGTTGAAGCTTTTTTTTTTGTCTTTGTGCTTTTCTTGTTTGTTGGAAGAAATGTTGGCGCTTGGGTTTTGGTTTTTGTGTTTTCTCCCTTTCTGTATCTATACTGCCTCCAAAGGGTGCCCCTAGGTTTCAATGGTAAGCTTTTGCTTTTGCGGACCTTGGAGGGCTCTTTCCGCTGTTGCATTTTGTTGTTTGCTGATTGCTTTTTTGTTTTTTGATTCTGCCCGAGTTACTTGGAACTAATGCTTCTTTTGTTTTCTTGCTGTAGGTGTAGTTTTCTATGTCTTCTCGAAGGAATATTGTTGAGATGTCTATAAAGGTCCCTCCCGGTATGGCTGACTGGTTAGATTCCATAGTGTTAATGTGTGTGACTGTAGCACACCCAGAGTATTGTGAGAAGTATAGGAGGTTCCATAGGATCTGCGAGAATAGGGAGGATGAGAAGAATTACGAGCTGTTGTCGCCCGACCCTGAGGAGAGGGTCAGTTTTCCTCCCTTAGGTCGGGCAGAGCGTCCCTTCTTTTATGCTTATGACTGCTTTTTTACCAAATTAGGTGTTACCCTTCCCTTTACTGCATTTGAGACCGATATCTTTTAGAACTGTAATGTGGCTCCTTCTCAGCTTCACCCAAACTCTTGGGTTTTCATGAAGATTTTTCAGTTGTTGTGTCAGGAGCTGGGTTTCCGACCTACCATTTCTCTTTTTCTTTATTTGTTTGTGATGACCAAACCCGGGGCGGCCAAGAAGAAGCTTCTTGGATCTCTTTCTGGGCTACTGGTGCGCAGAAATTGTGACGGTTCCATTCCTTGGTAACGGCGCTGAAAACTTTATACGCACGTTCATAATCTTAATTCTTTGTCACAACTTCGCACAGCTGACCAGCAAGTGCACTGGGTCGTCCAAGTAATAAACCTTACGTGAGTAAGGGTCGATCCCACGGAGATTGTCGGCTTGAAGCAAGCTATGGTCACCTTGTAAATCTCAGTCAGGCGGATTCAAATGTATTAAGAGATTACAGTGTACTAAAAGATAATTAAAATAGGATAGATACTTATGTAATTTATTGGTGAGAGTTTCAGATAAGCATATAGAGATGCTTTCGTTCCTCTGAACTTCTGCTTTCCTGCTGTCTTCATCCAACCATTCCTACTCCTTTCCATGGCAAGCTTTATGTAGGGCATCACCGTTGTCAATGGCTATATCCCATCCTCTCTGTGAAAATGGTCCAATGCATTGTCACTGCATGGCTAATCATCCGTCAGTTCTCGATCATACTGGAATAGGATTTACTATCCTTTTGCGTCTATCACTACGCCCAGCACTCGCGAGTTTGAAGCTCGTCACAGCCATCTCTTCCCAAATCCTACTCGGAATACCACAGACAAGGTTTAGACTTTTCGGATCTAAATAATGACCATCCATGGGTTCTAACTTATACCAAGAAGATTCTAATATCTCGGACTCGGTCCTCTATATTAGATATCCAAGAGATATTCATTCTAGCTTGTTTACATGTAGAACGGAAGTGTTTGTCAGGCACGCGTTCATAAGTGAGAATGATGATGAGTGTCACATAATCATCACATTCATCATATTCTTGGGTGCGAATGGATATCTTAGAATAGGAATAAGCTTGAATTGAATAGAAAAACAGTAGTACTTTGTATTAATTCACGAGGAACAGCAGAGCTCCACACCTTAATCTATGGTGTGTAAAAACTCTACCGTTTGAAAATACATAAGTGATAATGGTCCAGGCATGGCCGAATGGCCAGCCCCCATGAAAGTCTAAGATAGCATAAAACTGATCAAAGATCTAATCCAAAGATAGTAAAAAGTCCTATTTATACTAAACTAGTTAATAGGGTTTACAGAAATGAGTAAATGATACAGAAATCTACTTCCGGGGCCCACTTGGTGTGTGCTTGGGCTGAGCATTGAGCTTTACACGTGTAGAAGTCTTTCTTGGAGTTGAACGCCAGTTTGTAACCTGTTTTTGGCATTTAACTCCACTTTGCAACCTGTTTCTGGCGTTTGACTCCAGAATGCAGCATGGAACTGGCGTTCAACGCCAGTTTACGTCGTCTATCCTTAATCAAAGTATGGACAATTATATATTGCTGGAAAGCCCTGGATGTCTACCTTCTAAAGCAATTGAGAGCTCGCCATTTGAAGTTCTGTAGCTCCAGAAAATCTACTTTGAGTGCAGGGAGGTCAGAATCCAACAGCATGTGCAGTCCTTCTTCAACCTCTGAATCTGATTTTTGCTCAAGTCCCTCAATTTCAGCCAGAAATTACCTGAAATCATAGAAAAACATACAAACTCATAGTAAAGTCCAGAAATGTGAATTTTAATTAAAAACTAATAAAAATATACCAAAAACTAACTAAATTATACAGAAAACTATGTAAAAACAATGCCAAAAAGCGTATAAATTATCCGCTCATCACAACACCAAACTTAAATTATTGCTTGTCCCCAAGCAACTGAAAATCAAATAGGATGAAAAGAAGAGAATATACTATAAATTCCAAAATATCAATGAAACTTAGCTCCAATCAGATGAGCGGGACTTGTACCTTTTTGCCTCTTGAATAGTTTTGGCATCTCACTTTATCCATTGAGGTTCAGAATGATTGGCATCTATAGGAACTCAGAATTTGGATAGTGTTATTGATTCTCCTAGTTCAGTATATTGATTCTTGAATACAGCTACTTTATGAGTCTTGGCCGTGGCCCTAAGCACTTTGTTTTCCAGTATTACCACCGGATATATAAATGCCACGGATACATAATTGGGTGAACCTTTTCAGATTGTGACTCTTTGCTATAGTCCCCAATCAGAGGTGTCCAGGGTTCTTAAGCACACTTTTTTTTGCTTTGGACCTTGACTTTAACCGCTCAGTCTCAAGGTTTCACTTGACACCTTCATGCCACAGGCACATGGTTAGGGACAGCTTGGTTTAGCCGCTTAGGCCAGGATTTTATTCCTTTAGGACCTCCTATCCACTGATGCTCAAAGCCTTGGATCCTTTTTATTTACCCTTGCCTTTTGGTTTTAAGGGCTATTGGCTTTTTGCTCTTGCCTTTTGGTTTAAAGAGCTTTTGGCTTTTTCTGCTTGCTTTTTCTTTTTCTTTTCTTTTTTTCACTATTATTTTTTTCTGCAAGCTTTTGTATTCACTGCTTTTTCTTGCTTCAAGAATCATTTTTATGATTTTTCAGATTATCAAATAACATGTCTCCTTGTCATCATTCTTTCAAGAGCCAACATATTTAACATTCATAAACAACAACTTCAAAAGACATATGCACTGTTTAAGCATACATTCAGAAAACAAAAAGTATTGCCACCACATCAAAATAATTAAACTAGTTTCAAGGATGAATTCGAAACCATGTACTTCTTGTTCTTTTGTTTTTAGAACAGTTTTCATTTAAGAGAGGTGCTGGATTCATATTCATAACTTTAAGGCATAGACACTTAGACACTAATGATCATGTAATAAGACACAAATATAAATAAACATAAAGCTCAGAAATCAAAAAACAGGAAATAAATAGACAAGGAGATTAAGGAATGAGTCCACCTTAGTGAGGGTGGCGTCTTCCTCTCCTTGAAGAACCGATGGTGCTCTTGAGCTCCTCTATGTCTCTTCCTTGTCTTTCTTGCTCCTCCCTCATAGCTCTTTGATCTTCTCTAATTTCATGGAGGATGATGAAGTGCTCTTGATGTTCCACCCTTAGTTGTCCCATGCTGGAACTTAATTCTCCTAGGGAAGTGTTGATTTGTTCCCAATAATTCTGTGGAGGAAAGTGCATCCCCTGAGGCATCTTAGGAATTTCATGGTGAGGAATCTCCTCATGCTCATGTTGAGGTCCATGATCTCTTATTTGCTCCATCCTTTTCTTAGTGATGGACTTATCATCTTCAATGAGGATATCTCCCTCTATGTCAATTCCAGCTGAATTGCAGAGGTGGCATATGAGGTGAGGAAAGGCTAACCTTGCCCAAGTGGAGGACTTGTCAGCCACCTTGTAAAGTTCTTGAGGTATAATCTCATGAACTTCCACCTCCTCTCCAATCATGATACTATGGATCATGATGGCCCGGTCTATAGTAACTTCAGACTGGTTACTAGTAGGAATGATTGAGCGTTGAATGAACTCTAGCCATCCCCTAGCCACTGGTTTGAAGTCATGCCTTCTTAGTTGAACCAGCTTGCCTCTTGAGTCAATTTTCCATTGAGCTCCTTCCTCACATATGTCTATGAGGACTTGGTCCAACCTTTGATCAAAGTTGACCCTTCTTGTGTAGGGGCGTGCGTTCTCTTCCATCATTAGCAAGTTGAACGCCAGCCTTACATTTTCCGGACTGAAATCTAAGTATTTTCCCCGAACCATAGTAAGCCAATGCTTTGGATTTGGATTCACACTTTGATCATGGTTCCTTGTGATCCATGTGTTTGCATAGAACTCTTGAACTATTAGGATCCCGACTTGTTGAATGGGGTTGGTGAGAACTTCCCAACCTCTTCTTTGGATTTCAAGTCGGATATCCGGATACTCATTCTTCTTGAGCTTGAAAGGAACCTCAGGGATCACTTTCTTCTTGGCCACAACTTCATATAAGTGGTCTTGATGGACCTTTGAGATGAATATTTCCATCTCCCATGACTCAGAGGTGGAAGCAATTTCCTTCCCTTTCCTCTTTCTAGAGGTTTCTCTGGCTTTAGGTGCCATAAATGGTTATGGAAAAATAAAAAGCTATGCTTTTACCACACCAAACTTAAAATGTTTGCTCGTCCCCGAGCAAAAGAAGAAAGAAAGAAGTAGAAGAAGAAGAGAAATGGGGGAGAGGGAGAGAGAGTAGGTTTCGGCCATGTGGAAGGAGAGAGGGTTGTGTTGTGTGAAATAGAAGAAGGAATGAGGGGTTTATATAGAGGTGGGGAGGGGTTTAGGAATTGGCCATTTAGGGTTGGGTTTGGGAGGGAAAATATTTTGAATTTGAAGGTAGGTGGGGTTTATGGGGAAGAGAAGATGGATGTGAGTGGTGAGGGGGTGATGGGAAAGAGTGATTGAAGTGATTGGTGAAGGGCATTTAGGGAAGAGAGTTATGAAAAGGTGTGAAGAGGAGAGAATAGGGTTAGGTGGGGATCTTGTGGGGTCCACAGATCCTGAGGGGATCCTGTGGGGTCAACAGATCCTGAGGTGTCAAGGATTTTTTATCCTTGTACCCTTTAGACGTGTAAAACGCCCTATACATGCAATCCTGGCGTTTAACGCCAGACTGCTGCCTGTTTCTGGCGTTAAACGCCACTTCCATGCTCTGTTCTGGCCTTTAACGCCAGGTAGATGCTTGTTCTTGGCGTTAAACGCCAGCTTGGTGCCTGTTTCTGGCATTAAACGCCAGACAGATGCTTGTTTCTGGCGTTTAAACGCCAGACTGTTCTCCTCCAGGGTGTGCTATTTTTCATTCCATTTTTCACTCTATTTTTGATTTTTCAGTAGTTTTTGTGACTTGACATGATCATCAACCTAAAGAAAATATAAAATAACAATGGAAAATAAATAAATATAATTAGATAACATTGGGTTGCCTCCCAACAAGCGCTTCTTTAATGTCAATAGCTTGACAGTGAGCTCTCATGGAGCCTCACATATGTTCAGAGCAAGGTTGGAACCTCCCAACACCAAACTTAGAGTTTGAATGTGGGGGTTCAACACCAAACTTAGAGTTTGGTTGTGGCCTCCCAACACCAAACTTAGAGTTTGACTTTGGGGGCTTTGGTTGACTCTGCAGTGAGAGAAGCTTTTCATGCTTCCTCTCCATGGTTACAGAAGGAGATCCTTGAGTTTTAAATACAAGGTTGTCCTCATTCAGTTGAAGGATCAATTCTCCTCTGTCCACATCAATCACAGCTCTTGCTGTAGTTAGGAAGGGTCTTCCAAGGATGATGGATTCATCCTCATCCTTCCCAGTGTCTAGGATTATGAAATCAGCAGGGATGTAAAGGCCTTTAACCTTTACTAGCACGTCCTCTACTTGTCCATAAGCCTGTTTTCTTGAGTTGTCTGCCATCTCTAATGAGATTCTGGCAGCTTACACCTAAAAGATTCCTAGTTTCTCCATTACAGAGAGTGGCATGAGGTTTATCCCTGATCCAAGGTCACATAGAGCCTTCTCAAAGGTCATGGTGCCTATGGTACAAGGTATTAAGAACTTTTCAGGATCCTGTTTCTTCTGAGGCAATCTCAGTTAATCCAGATCACTTAGTTCATTGATGAGCAAGGAAGGTTCATCTTCCCAAGTCTCATTACCAAATAATTTGGCATTCAGCTTCATGATTGCACCAAGGTACTTGGCAACTTGCTCTTCAGTGACATCTTCATTCTCTTCAGAAGAAGAATACTCATCAGAGCTCATGAATGGCATAAGAAGGTTCAATGGAATCTCTATGGTCTCTAGATGAGCCTCAGATTCTTTTGATTCCTCAGAGGAAAACTCCTTGTTGATCACTGGACGTCCTAGGAGGTCTTCCTCACTGGGATTCATGTCCTCTCCTTCCCTTGTAGGTTCAGCCATGATGGTTAAATCAATGGCCTTGCACTCTCTTTTTGGATTCTCTTCTGTATTGCTTGGGAGAGTACTGGGAGGGGTTTCAGTGACCCTTTTACTCAGCTGGCCCACTTGTGCCTCCAAATTTCTAATGGAGGACCTCGTTTCATTCATGAAACTTAGAGTGGCCTTAGATAGATCAGAGACTATGTTTGCTAAGCTAGATGGATCCTGCTCAGAGCTCTCTGTCTTTTGCTAAGTGGATGATGGAAAATGCTTGCTATTGCTAAACCTATTTCTTCCACCATTGTTAAAGCCTTGTTGAGGCTTTTGTTGAGCCTTCCATGAGAAATTTGGATGATTTCTCCATGAGGGATTATAGGTGTTTCCATAGGGTTCACCCATGTAATTCACCTCTACTATTGCAGGGTTCTTAGGATCATAAGCTTCTTCTTCAGAAGATGCCTCTTTAGTACTGTTGGATGATTCCTTCAATCCATTCAAACTCTGAGAGATCATATTGACTTGCTGAGTCAATATTTTATTCTGAGCCAATATGGCATTCAGAGTATCAATTTCAAGAACTCCCTTCCTCATGGGCGTCCCATTATTCACAGGATTCCTTTCAGAAGTGTACATGAACTGGTTATTTGCAACCATGTCAATGAGTTCTTGAGCTTCTGCAGGCATTTTTTTTAGGTGAATGGATCCACCTACAGAATGGTCCAGTGACATCTTTGATAACTCAGACAGACCATCATAGAATATATCCAGGATGGTCCATTCTGAAAGCATGTCAGAAGGACACCTTTTGGTCAGTTCCTTGTATCTCTCCCAAGCTTCATAAAGGGATTCACCTTCCTTTTGTCTGAAGGTTTGAACATCCACTCTAAGCTTACTAAGCTTTTGAGGAGGAAAGAACTTGGCTAAGAAAGCCGTGACCAGCTTATCCCAAGAGTTCAGGCTATCCTTAGGTTGAGAGTCTAACCATATTCTAGCTCTGTCTCTTACAGCAAATGGGAAAAGCATAAGCCTGTAGACCTCGGGATCAACCCCATTGGTCTTAACAGTATCACAGATCTGTAAGAACTCAGTTAAGAACTGAAAAGGATCTTCAGATGGAAGTCCATGAAACTTGCAGTTCTGTTGCATCAGAGAAACTAATTGAGATTTAAGCTCAAAGTTGTTTGCTCCAATGGCAGCAATTGAGATGCTTCTTCCATGTAAATTGGAATTTGGTGCAGTAAAGTCACCAAGCATCTTCCTTGCATTGTTATTATTTTCGGCCATGTTGTCTTCTTGTTCAAAAATTTCTGTCAGATTTTCTCCAGAGAGTTGGGCTTTAGCTTCCCTTAGCTTCCTCTTCAGAGTCCTTTCAGGTTCAGGATCAGCTTCAACAAGAATGTTCTTATCCTTATTCCTGCTCATATGAAAAAGAAGAGAACACAAAAAAAATATGAAATCCTCTATGTCACAGTATAGAGATTCCTTTATGTGAGTATAAGAAGAGAAGAATGTAAGAAGGAGAAGAGAAAAAACTCGAACAAAGAGAGGAAGATGGTGTTCAAATTTTGGGTGAAGAGGAGTGTTAGTAAATAAATAAATAATTAGAAGGAGATGAGAGAGAGGGAATTTCGAAAATTAAATAAATTAAAATAAAATTCAAAAATTAGAAAAGAAATAAAATTAAAATTAAAAATTAAAATAATTAGTTAATTAAAAAGGAATTTTGAAAAAGAGGAAGGTGATTTTCGAAAATTAGAGAGAGAGAATTAGTTAGGTAGTTTTGAAAAAGATATGATTGAAACAAAAAGATAGGATTGATTAAAAAATTTGAAAATCAATTTTAAAAAGGTAAGAAGTTAGAAAGGAAGTTAGAAAAGATTTTGAAGTTGATTTTGAAAAAGGTGTGATTGAAACTTAATTTGAAAAAGATTTGAAAAAAAAAATTTAAAAAGATTTGATTTTGAAAATTAAAGTTGATTACTTGACTAACAAGAAACTAAAAAGATATGATTCTAGAGTTTAAAGATTTAGCCTTTCTTACTAGGCAAGTAACAAACTTAATATTTTTTTTTTGAATCAATCACATTAATTGTTAGTAAAGATTTGAAATTATGAAACAAAATAAGAAAAATATTTTTGAAAATCATTTTGGAATTTTCGAAAATTATGAAAGAAAAATGAAAAAGATTTGATTTTTGAAAAAAAATTGAAAAAGATAAGATTTTTAAATTGAAAATTTGATTTGACTCATGAGAAATAACTAAATTTTTAAAATTTTTGACTAAATCAAATCAAATTTTCGAAAATTATGAGTGAAATAAGAGGAAGATATTTTTTTTATTTTTTTGATTTTTGAATTTTCAATGAAGAAAGAAAAAAACAACCCAAAGACTCAATGCATGAAAATTTTGGATCAAAACATGTGATGCATGCAAGAACACTATGAATGTCAAGATGAACACCAAGAACACTTTGAATGTCAAGATGAACACCAAGAACTTATTGTTAAAAAATTTTCAAGAAAAGAAAACATGCAAGACACCAAACTTTAAAATTTTTATTCTTTAGTCATTAACAAATTGAAAATGCATATGAAAAACAAGAAAAGACACAAAACAAGAAAATATGAAGATCAAACAAGAAGATTGGCCAAGAAGAACTTCAAGATCATGAAGAATGCAATGCATGAAATTTTTGAAAATAATTTTTAGAAAATTAAAAAGAGGCAATTGACACCAAACTTCAAACTTGACTCTAGACTCAAACAAGAAACACAAAAATATTTTTGATTTTATGAATTTATAAATTTTTTTTTATTTTTCGAAATTAAGAATAATAAAAACAAAAAGGTTAAAATTAAAATAAAGTTACCTAATCTGAGCAACAAGATGAACCGTCAGTTGTCCAAACTCGAACAATCTCCGGCAACGGCGCCAAAAACTTGGTGCGCAGAAATCGTGACGGTTCCATTCCTTGGTAACGGACTGAAAACTTTATACGCACGTTCATAATCTTAATACTTTGTCACAACTTCGCACAGCTGACCAGCAAGTGCACTGGGTCGTCCAAGTAATAAACCTTACGTGAGTAAGGGTCGATCCCACGGAGATTGTCGGCTTGAAGCAAGCTATGGTCACCTTGTAAATCTCAGTCAGGCGGATTCAAATGTATTAAGAGATTACAGTGTACTAAAAGATAATTAAAATAGGATAGAGATACTTATGTAATTCATTGGTGAGAGTTTCAGATAAGCGTATAGAGATGCTTTCATTCCTCTGAACTTCTGCTTTCCTGCTGTCTTCATCCAACCATTCCTACTCCTTTCCATGGCAAGCTTTATGTAGGGCATCACCGTTATCAATGGCTACATCCCATCCTCTCTGTGAAAATGGTCCAATGCGCTGTCACTGCATGGCTAATCATCTGTCGGTTCTCGATCATACTGGAATTGGATTTACTATCCTTTTGCGTCTGTCACTACGCCCAGCACTCGCGAGTTTGAAGCCCGTCACAGCCATCCCTTCCCAGATCCTACTCGGAATACCACATACAAGGTTTAGACTTTCTGGATCTCAAGAATGACCATCCATGGGTTCTAACTTATACCACGAAGATTCTAATATCTCGGACTCGGTCCTCTGTATTATATATCCAAGAGATATTCATTCTAGCTTGTTTACATGTAGAACGGAAGTGTTTGTCAGGCACGCGTTCATAAGTGAGAATGATGATGAGCGTCACATAATCATCACATTCATCATGTTCTTGGGTGCGAATGGATATCTTAGAATAGGAATAAGCTTGAATTGAATAGAAAAACAATAGTACTTTGTATTAATTCACGAGGAACAGTAGAGCTCCACACCTTAATCTATGGTGTGTAAAAACTCTACCGTTTGAAAATATATAAGTGATAATAGTCCAGGCATGGCCAAATGGCCAGCCCCCATGAAAGTCTAAGATAGCATAAAACTGATCAAAGATCTAATCCAAAGATAGTAAAAAGTCCTATTTATACTAAACTAGTTACTAGGGTTTACAGAAATGAGTAAATGATACAGAAATCTACTTCCGGGACCCACTTGGTGTGTGATTGGGCTGAGCATTGAGCTTTACACGTGTAGAGGTCTTTCTTGGAGTTGAACGCCAGTTTGTAACCTGTTTCTGGCGTTTAACTCCACTTTGCAACCTGTTTCTGGCGTTTGACTCCAGAATGCAGCATGGAACTGGCGTTCAATGCCAGTTTACGTCATCTATCCTTAATCAAAGTATGAACTATTATATATTTCTGGAAAGCCCTGGATGTCTACTTTCTAACGCAATTAAGAGCGCGCCATTTAGAGTTCTGTAGCTCCAGAAAATCCACTTTGAGTGCAGGGAGGTCAGAATCCAACAGCATTTGCAGTCCTTCTTCAACCTCTGAATCTGATTTTTGCTCAAGTCCCTCAATTTCGGCCAGAAATTACTTGAAATCACAGAAAAACACACAAACTCATAGTAAAGTCCAGAAATGTGAATTTTAATTAAAAACTAATAAAAATATACTAAAAACTAACTAAATTATACTGAAAACTATGTAAAAATAATGCCAAAAAGCGTATAAATTATCCGCTCATCAGCTACTCAGGGAAAGAAAGTCTTTTCTATTTTTGATGATTCTTTCTATGATTTTAAAAACTTTTATTTCAAAGTCCGGGCTGTTGAAGATGTTCACCCCTTCTTTCTAGACAAGAACAATGAACCCACATTCCCCCTTTGGTAGCAAAAGGATCATGAAGTCCTTAAGTATTCGTGGGAGAGTTTAGATGAGATAGCGAGGGTCTTTGTGGGTATCTTGGAGGAACACTGGGGAGAGCCTCCTTACTTGGACATAAAGAAGTTTTTAGGAGATCCTGTTCTCCTTCGTTCCGAACTAGATAGCGTCCGACTTCTTTATAAGGCCTTTTTTCTTGTTGTTTTTTTTATCCATCCATTGCGTAACTGTTTCTGTGGTCCCCTTCTTTTTCAGAGATGGTTGCCAGTTCTGATTCGATGAAGTTCCTCAGGAAGACCAAGAGGATGGTGGCTGCCCAGAATATTCAAAAGAAGACTTTAGGGGAGGGTTCTTCTCAGGTCCCTCCGGAAAAACCGGATTCTGATCCTCAGGGTCCGAGGAAGGTCATCCCGACCCCTAGAGTTTGGATAGCCCCTACTGATCCGCCTTTGGCGACATCTGATGCTGCCTCCTCTCCTACCTCATCTGGCCCTCCTCCCAAGAGGCCGAGGACTGCTGGGACTTATGATCTCAATGATAAGGACTTTGACGGCGTGGCTTTTGCTACAGAGCTTATCGCTCCTCATGGAAAGGTTCCGACCGATGATGTGTCCATCCTTCATCATCTCGACTTTATATTTAGCAATAGTATTCGGATGGCTAATCTCAGTGCTGCTTTGTCTCAGGATTTCCAGAAGTCCCCTATCCACGCTACTAGTTCCTTTCTCGGGAAGGCCAAGGCTGATTATGATAGGGTGGAGTGTTTGAGGCTTGAGTTGGAGGCAAAGAATTTTGGGTTGGAGCTCGTTGCGAAGAGGGAGATGGCCTGGGCTACTGCTGGGGAGGCTGCTACCAATTTGGCTGAGGAGATGGCAAAGAAGGCCAAGAAGAGTTACACCCAGACTTATTGTGAGCTTCTGGAGGCCAAGGAAAAACTCCAATCTGCTTATGACGATTATGCCGAGCTTCAGGGACATGTGGTGAGTGGTACGACTGCTCTGTATGAGAATTTGAAGGCTCAAGTCCGAGTTCTTGCTCCTGATGTTGACCTCACCTTATTTAGCATGGATAATGTTGTGGAGGATGGCAAGATTATGCCCGCCCCTGATGATGATGAGGTTTCTGTGCTGGATCCTTCTACCAAATCTTCTGCAGCCCCTTCTATCGAGGCGCCCCGACCCGAGGCTAATCCCGAGTTGGAGATTTTGAATGGCCCAGATGGTGTTGTCGAAGCTATTCTGATCTCAGTCATTCCTCCTACCCCTCAGGATGCAGCGACTGGAGTGAAGCTGGACCCTTTGTGATTGTCTCCTTTATTTCTCTTTTTATTATGTATTGATATGGTCTGACCTGTGGATCCTTTGAACTCCTAGTTTTGTACTTTGTTTGGATAATTCTCTGACACTTTATAGTTTCTTTCTAGAAACTTTTTCGGGTTTTAATCAAAGCACTTTTGCTTTTGGGTCTGGGTAATCCCTTGGGCTTTTAATACTTCCACTTTGTGCTATCCTTTTGTATTAACTGTGCTGGTAATCTGAGGAGTGCTCTTATTCATCTTATCATGGCCCTTTGCCTGGGAATGGCTTCCTGGCTGTGCCTTAAGATTGGGCATTTAGTCCTTCCCAATCGGGACTCTTTCTGGTGATCTCAGGGTGGTGTTCGTTTTGTGAACTTTCTATCTTTTCCTTTCGGACAGTGCCTTTTCTTAGATGTATTGACAACTTTTACCTTTCCTTTGGCGATCTCGTCCTTGCAGCTTATTGGTTGGTGTGGTAGGCTTTATTCTCGGTCAGCGTCTCTTTAGCAATCTCATGGTAGTGTTCTTTTTTGTGAACTTCTACCTTTTTCTAGCCTTGCATATGTTTAATGTTACTCTGTTTTTGGCTGTTTTGAGTCCTTTGCAGCACGACCTTTGTAGGCTTTTAGTCGACTCCAATAACTTTTTGGGTAGTGTTCTTTGACTAGAACCCCCTTTTTAGTTTATTTGGACGACTTTTGAGCCTTATTTAGATTTTGAGAGTGCTTTTGCTTTTTAAGTAATGTCCTTTTCGGACTTTTACCTTTCTAGCTTAGCACTTTGGCACTAGGTTTTTCAACCCTCTTTGTATGGTGCTGTTCCCTTTTTACTGATCCTTTTAGATGGTCCGACTTCTCTGTCGGGCCTTTAAAAGTTATTTTTAGTAACCCTGCTTTTATCCAACCTCGTCAGGTCATTTTACACGGGTTACTTTTATAACTTCTTGCATTAATTTGAGTTTTGTCGCTTCACCTTGCCGACCTTTGTGGTCGGCGGATGAATTTTGTGTTTTGTCGAGCCTAAATTAATGCGCCTTGGTAGGAAACTTTTTAGGGAATCCGTAATTTTACTAAAGATAAAAAATAGTGAGAAAAATATAAACAAGAGTGTGTACATTTGTGGAGTTACGCTGTAAGTCAGGCCGCTTAGGGTCTTGTCCTGGTGCGTCATTAAAAAACCCTTTGGTGGAAAAAGAGCGCACCTTGGCTCAAGGCCTTGTTCTAATTATAGTACCTTCTTAGGTTACAGGCGTGCCAAGACCTCGGGAACTGTCATCCTTGGAGGTTGGCCACCTTATAGTAACCTTTCCCTAGTACTTCTGTAACCCGGTACGGTCCTTTCTAATTAGCTGCCAGCTTTCCTTCTCCTGACCGTCCTGCTCCGATGTCATTTCGGATTAGGATGAGGTCGTTGGTAGTGAAGCTTCGTTGGATCACCCTTTGGTTGTACCTTGAGGCCAATTGACCCTTCAGGGCTTCCTCTTGGATCCGAGCTCTTTCTCGGACTTCTGAAAGCAGGTCAAGTTCTTCCCTTTGTGCTTGGGAGTTGGTGTCATCGTTGTAGAAGATCACCCTAGGGGATCTTTCGTCTACTTCTACGGGGATCATTGCCTCCACTCCGTAAGCTAGTCAGAAAGGTGATTCCCCCATGCTGGAATGTGGCGTCGTCTAGTATGCCCATAGGACTTATGGGAGCTCTTCAGCCCAGGTTCCCTTTGCGTTCTGCAGACGGCATTTCAACTCGGCCAGTATGACCTTGTTGGCGGCTTCCGCCTGTCCATTGGCTTGTGGGTGTTCCACTGAGGTGAACTGGTGCTTTATCTTTAGATCAACCACCCTGTTCCTGAAGCCCGTGTCAGCAAACTGAGTTCCGTTGTCCGTTGTGATGGAGTATGGAACCCCAAACCTTGTGACAATATTCCTGTATAGGAACTTCTGACTTCTTTGGGCAGTGGCGGCGGCCAGTGGCTCTGCCTCAATCCACTTTGTGAAATGATCTATTCCTACAATGAGGAATTTGACTTGCCCTGATCCCGGAGGGAATGGTCCGAGGAGGTCAAGCCTCCACTTTGTGAATGGCCAACGTGAGGTGACGTAGATAAGTTCTTCGGGCGGGGCGGTGTGAAAGTTGCCGTGCTTCTGGCATGGAGGGCACGTTTTGACAAATTTGGTCGCTTACTTTTGTAAGGTCGGCCAGTAAAAGCCGGCTCAGAGTACCTTTCTGGATAGAGCTCATGTCCCGAGGTGATTGCCGCTCATGCCGCTATAGACTTCTTCCAGGACTTCCTTTGTGGCGGAAGTCGGGACGCATTTCATGAGGGGTGTTGAGATTCCTCTCCTATACAGGACGTCGTGTACCATGGTGCAGTATTATGCCTCTCGTATGAGCCTTTTTACCTCCTTTTTATCTGTGGGGAGTGTTTCAGACTTCAGTTAGTTGATTATGGGGGTCATCCACCCATGGTCCTGGTCTGATATGTTTAAGACCTTCTCTTCCTCCGGGGTTGATGGGTTTTGTAGTGTTTCTTGGATGAGGCTCCTATTATTGTCCCTTGGTTTGGTGCTCGCTAGTTTTGAAACTGCGTCGGCTCGGGCATTTTTTTTCCCGAGGTATATATCGGATCTCATATCCCATGAATTTCCCGAGCTGTTCTCTGGTTTTGTCTAGGTATTTTTTCATGGTGGGATCCTTTGCCTGGTAGCTTTCTTCTATTTGTGAGGTGACTATTTGTGAATCACTAAAGATGATAAGCTTTTGGGCCCCGACTTCTCTAGCCAGCTTCAAACCAGCCAATAGGGCTTCATACTCGGCTTGATTATTTGAGGCGGGGAACTCGAACCTCAAGGAGAGTTTGAGTTGGGTCCCTTGGTCACTTTCCTGGATAACGCCGACTCCACTTCTGGCTTTGTTTGATGAGCCGTCAACGTAGAGGTTCCAGTTAATGCGGGTTCCTAGGGTGTCGGTGTACTCTACGACGAAGTCGGCCAGGTACTGGGACTTGATGGCCGTCCAAGCTTTGTACCTGAGGTTGAATTCGGACAGCTCGGCTGCCCATTGTAGGATTCTTCCAACCACGTCGGTTTTCTGTATAATGCCTTTCATGGGTTGGTTGGTCCATATTCTGATGGTGTGGGCTTGAAAGTATGGTCGAAGCCGTTGGAAAGTAAGTATGAAGGTGTATGTAAACTTTTCTATCTTTTGGTAGTTTAGTTCAGCCCGTTGTAAAGCCTTTTTGATGAAGTAGATGGGTTGTTGTCCGTTGTCGTCTTCTCGGACGAGCACTGATGCTATCGCCCAACCTCCAATGGCGAGGTATAGTATCAGCTCTTCTCCCTGTCGAGGTCGGGTTAGGATGGGTGGTTGCCCTAGGAATATTTTGAAGTCTTAGAAGGCTTGTTCACATTTTGGAGTCCATTCAAACTTCTTTTCTTTCCTTATTGTTGCGTAGAAAGGGACAGATCTTAGCACCGACCCGGCTAGGAATCAGGACAGGGCTGCCAGTCTTCCATTAAGCTGTTGTACCTCTTTCACAAAGGTTGGGCTTTTCATGTTAAGTATGGCTTGGCATTTGTCTGGGTTTGCCTCAATGCCTCCTTGGGTAAGCATGAACCCTAGGAATTTTCCAGCCTCTACTGTAAAGGTACATTTTGTGGGGTTTAGTCTCATCCCGTGCTTTCTTATGGTGCCGAATACTTCGGCAAGGTCGGGCAACAGTGTGTCTTCTTTTTGGGTTTTTATTAGCATGTAGTCTACGTAGATTTTCATCAGCTTTCCGATGTGGTCGGCGAATACTTTGTTCATCAACCTCTGATATGTGGTCCCTGCATTCTTGAGTCCGAACGGCATTACTACGTAGCAGTAGTTTGCTTTCGGGGTTAGGAACGAGGTCTTCTCTTGGTTAGGTTGATGCATTGGGATCTGGTTGTACCCCGAGTAGGCGTCCATGAAGGAGAGATACTTATATCCCGACGAGGCAACGACTAGGGTGTCGATATTTGGGAGGGGATAGGGGTCTTTTGGGCAGGCTTTATTGAGATTGGTGTAGTCTACACACATCCGCCACTTTCCATTTAGCTTTTTTACTAGTACAACATTGGTCAGCCATAGTGGGTACTTGACCTCCCTTATGAACCCAACCACTAGCAAGGCCTGTACCTGTTCCTCCACGACTTGTAATCTCTCTGGGCCGAGCTTTTTGCGCTTTTGTTGCACTGGTCGAGCTCCGGGATACACTGCCAGTTTCTGGCACATTGAGCCAGGATCTATGCCGGGCATGTCCGCGGCCTTCTAGGCGAAGAGGTCGGAATTATCCCTTAGGAACTTTATTAGCAGCTCCTTTAGGTCTTCCTTTGGGTTTGCACCTATGTTTTTTGTTTTATCTCGGGTGTCTCTGATTTGGACCTCTTCGATCTCGCCTTCTGGTTGAGGACAAAGTTCTTCGCGAGCCCGGGCTCCTCCGAGTTCAATGGCGTTGGCTTCCTTTCCTTTGGGGTCGCCCTTTAGGTTTAGGTTTTCGTTATAGCAGCGTCGCACGAGTTTTTAATCCCCTTTGATGGTGGCTATGCCTTCTGGGGTTGGAAACTTCATGCATAGGTGGGGAGTAGAGACTACTGTGGCGAGCTGGTTTAAGGTCGTCCGGCCTATAAGAGCATTGTACGCGGAGTTCACGTCGACCACGATGTAGTCGATGCTTAGGTTCTGGACCAATATCCTTTTTCGAAGGTCGCATGCAATGGGATGTATCTGAGGGGTTCGATCGGAGCGTCTCCTAGCCTGAACAGGCTGTTGGGATATGTTCTGAGCTCTTTTTCTTGTAGTTTGAGCTTATCAAAGGCGGATTTCAGTAGGATGTCTGCGGAGCTTCCCTGGTCAACCAGAGTTCAGTGGAGGTTGGCATTGGCCAGTATGATGGTGATGACCACGGGGTCATCATGCCCAAGAATGATGCCTGCGGCGTCTTCTTTGGTGAATGAAATAGTGGGGAGGTCGGGTGACCTATCCCCTTCTCTGACATGGTATATATCTTTAAGGTGCCTTTTGCGGAAAGATTTGGAGATTCCTCCTCTTGCGAATCCTCTGTTGATTATATGGACATGCCTTTCCAGGGTGTGAGGGGGACATTCTGCTCGTCCGCCCTCTTCATCCCTCCTACTCTTTTTTGGCTCGTCCATTCTGTTGGCTAGGAATCGATCTAACCTTCTTTCTCGAGCCAGTTTTTCTATGACATTTTTCAAGTCGTAGCATTCGTTAGTAGGGGTGCACGTAGATTCTGTGGTATTCGCAGTACTCGGTCTGATTTCCTCCCCTTTTGTGCTTGATTGAGCGGGGTGTTGGGATCTTCTCTGTGTTACATATCTCCCGGTAGACATCCACTAAAGATACCCAAAGAGGGGGTATAGTTATGATATTTCCTGGGCTTTTCTATGGATTGGTCCTCCTTTTTCCTTGAATCTTTTTCTTTGTCCCGAGATGGATAGGAGAACCCGGCTTTGGAGGTTTCTCCTAATCAGAAGTTTTTTTCCATGTTGATGTACTTCTTGGCCCATTCCTGTACTTCGTTCAGGGATGTGGGGTGTTTCTTGGATCTAGAGTGGCTGAAGGGTCCCTCTCATAGGCCGTTGATAAGTCCCATGATGGCTGCTTCTGTAGGGAGATTTTGTATGTCAAGGTATACTTTATTGAATCTTTCCATGTAGCTTCGAAGGCTTTCCCGATCTCCTTGCTTGATCTCTAGCAGGCTTGGAGCGTGCTTGGTTTTATCCTTTTGTATAGAAAACCTGGCTAGGAACTTTCTGGCAAGGTCGTCGAAGCTCGTGATTGATCTGGGTGGTAAGCTGTCGAACCATTTTATAGCTGTTTTGGTGAGGGTAGTCGGGAAAGCTTTGCAGCGGGTTGCATCCGAGGCATCCGTGAGATACATCCGACTCCTAAAGTTACTGAGGTGATGGCTTGGGTCGGACGTTCCATCGTGTACGGGGTCATGTTAGGAGCTTTGAAGTCCTTTGGAACTTTAGCTTTCATGATTTCTTTTGTGAAAGGGTCTTGTTCCCTGTGGGGCTAGTGTCGCGGTCGGATCGTGTAGTCTTAGCTTTGAGGTCGGCTTCGAGCTTTTGGAGTTTCTCCTCCAGCTCTCTTCGCCATCTTGTTTCTCTTCGTACATCACGCTCAGCTTCTCATTGTCATTCTGCTTCTTGTTTGAGTTGTTTAAGGCGGTCTTGCTGCTCACGGATGGCGTCTAAGATCTTTGTATTTTGGGTTTGTTTATCCTTTTTCGAATGGTCTGCCCTTTTGGTGATGGTGGGGCGGCGTCCGTGTTCTTTGTTGGTGTACCATCCTCCAAGCCGGAGGTGTGGTCGTTGTTAAGAGGGTTGTTTGCCATGATCTTGGGATGACTTCCAGGTCCCCGGCAGATGCTGCTGGCCCTTGATCACCGGTGGGTGGTGGTACCTGTGATAGCGAGAATTGTTGTCGGTCTATAATTTCTCTTGTAGAAATAAGAACTTCGTTGTAAGCATAGCTCCAAACCAACAAACAACTCTCACATCAAATTAAATTTTGGTTTTGTCACATGTAACAAACCCCAAATGAAAATTAACCAAAGTATTTGAACTCCGGGTCGTCTCACAAGGAATTGCAATGAAGTGCTCAATTATTGGCTATGAAGATGTAAGGGGGGTTTGATTTGGTGAGAGGGCAAGAAATTAAATGACAAGAAAAGTAAAGAGAGCAATTAAAGGAAGCAATTAATAAAGAGAGACATTCATGGCAAGGTTTGAGATCATAGGATTTCTATCCTAGTCATGCAATGATCAATTCATCTTATTTAGTCAACTCCAACACATAGGGAGAAAGTCAAACAAGATTAATCAATCATATCACAATAATAAACAAGAATTTATCTTATTACGTCATCTCCAACATTGGAAGAAGATATCATATTATCTTCCATGAGAAAAAGTCTAATAAGACTAGCTAATCTCAATCTAAAAGTCCTAATCAACTTACTAATTAAATTAGCAAAAGATTAGCATCAATGGAAATAATATTAACTAACAATTCTAGATCACCAACATGAGTTGGGTTTTCATGACTCAAGATTGCCTAATTACTCTCTCCAAGCCAAGAATGCTCAAAATCTACTCTAACATCCAACCAAGCATTTTGTCAAACACTTGGAAGGCATAAAAGGGAAGCATAATAAATGACAAGAAATAGTAAAATCTATTAACTACCAATTACAAGAAAAGTAAATCAACAACTTAAATCCTCAATAAAAGAACATCAAACATTAAATTGCATTAAAAATAAATCAAATCCAACAAGAGTTCATCAACATTAAAGAGAGCAAAATAAGAAATGACAAGTAAAACTAGAAGAACAAAGATGTAGTAACAAGAAATTAAAAGGGAAGACTAAATCAAAACAAGAATTGAAAATTAGATTTAAGAAAATTAAACCTAAACTACCCTAAATTCTAGAGAGAAGGGAGAGCTTCTCTCTCTAGAATTCTAACCTAAAACATGATGAAAAATAAACTATGACTACTTCGTTTATTCCCCCTTCAATCCTTGGGTTCAATAGCATCAGAAATGAGTTGGATTGGGCCCAAAATGCTTCAGAAATCGCTGGGGGCGATTTCACTTTTAATGGGCCATGTGCAGCATCGGTGCGCACGCGTACATGCCACGTGCGCGCCCCTATAAGTGAAACAAAATATAGCAAATTTTATATCATTTTGAAGCCCCGGATGTTAACTTTCCAACGCAATTAGAACCGCCTCATTTGGACCTCTGTAGCTCAAGTTATGGTCGATTGAGTGCGAAAAGGTCAGGCTTGACAGCTTTACGGTTCCTTCATTTCTTCATGAGTTCTCCCACTTTGCATGCTTTTCTCCTCACTTCTTCCATCCAATACTTGCCTTCTAAACCTGAAATCACTTGACAAACATATCAAGGCATCGAATGGAATTAAAGTGGATTAAATTTAGCTATTTTAATGCCTAAAAAGCATGTTTTCACATTTAAGCACAAATTTAGGGAGAATTACAAAACCATGCTATTTCATTGAATAAATGTGAGAAAATATGATAAAATCCCCCAAAATAAGCACAAGATAAACCACAAAATCGGGGTTTATCAAATCTACCCACACTTAAACCAAGCATGTCCTCATGCTAAGAATAAAGAAGGACAAGAAAAGGGTATGAACATTTATTCAATGCAAAGAAACTATATGCACCTATCTATATGAATGCAACTAAATGCAAAATGATTCTACCTACTTGGTCAAAAGTAAATCAATCCCCAAGAATATATATAAGCAAGTAGGGTGATGAGCGGATAATTTATACGCTTTTTGGCATTGTTTTTAGTATGTTTTTAGTAGAATCTAGTTACTTTTAGGGATGTTTTCATTAGTTTTTATGTTAAATTCATATTTCTGGACTTTACTATGAGTTTGTGTGTTTTTCTGTGATTTCAGGTATTTTCTGGCTGAAATTGAGGGACTTGAGCAAAAATCATATTCAGAGGTTGAAGAAGGACTGCTGATGCTGTTGGATTCTGACCTCCCTGCACTCAAAGTGGATTTTCTGGTGCTACAGAACTCGAAATGACGCGCTTCTAATTGTGTTGGAAATTAGACATCTAGAGCTTTCCAGAAATATATAATAGTCTATACTTTGGCCAAGAATAGATGACGCAAACTGGCATTCAACGCTAGCTCTCTGCCCAATTCTGGCGTCCAACGCCAGAAAAGGATCCAAAACCAGAGTTGAACGCCCAAACTGGCACAAATGCTGGCATTCAACTCCAAGAAGGACCTCTACACGTGAAACACTCAAGCTCAGCCCAAGCACACACCAAGTGGGCCCCGGAAGTGGATTTATGCATCAATTACTTATTTCTGTAAACCCTAGTGACTAGTTTATTATAAATAGGACCTTTTACTATTGTATTAGACATCTTTGGACGCCTGGTTCTTAGATCAGAGGGGCTGGCCATTCGGCCATGCCTAGACCTTTCACTTATATATTTTTAACGGTAGAGTTTCTACACTCCATAGATTAAGGTGTGGAGCTCTGCTGTTCCTCAAAGATTAATGCAAAGTACTACTATTTTCTATTCAACTCATCTTATTTCGCTTCTAAGATATTCATTCGCACTTCAACCTGAATGTGATGAACGTGACAATCATCATCATTCCCTATGAACGCGTGCCTGACAACCACTTCCGTTCTACATTAGATTGAATGAGTATCTCTTAGATCTCTTAATCAGAATTTTCGTGGTGTAAGCTAGAATGATGGCGGCATTCAAGAGAATCCGGAAAGTCTAAACCTTGTCTGTGGTATTCCGAGTAGGATTCAATGATTGAATGACTGTGACGAGCTTCAAACTCGCGATTGCTGGGCGTAGTGACAGGCGCAAAAGGATAGTAAATCCTATTCCAGCATGATCGAGAACCGACAGATGAATAGCCGTGCCGTGACAGGGTGCGTTGACCATATTCACTGAGAGGATAGGATGTAACCATTGACAAGGGTGATGCCTCCAGACGATTAGCCGTGCCGTGACAGGGCATTTGGATCATTTTCCGGAGAGAAGACTGAAAGTAGCCATTGACAATGGTGATGCATTACATAAAGTCAGCCATGGAAAGGAGTAAGACTGATTGGCTGAAGATAGCAGGAAAGCAGAGGTTCAGAGGAACGAAAGCATCTCTATTCGCTTATCTGAAATTCTCACCAATGATTTACATAAGTATTTCTATCACTATTTTATTAATTATTTTCGAAAACCCCATTACTATTTTATATCCGCCTGACTGAGATTTACAAGGTGACCATAGCTTGCTTCATACCAACAATCTCCCTGGGATTCGACCCTTACTCACGTAAGGTATTACTTGGACGACCCAGTGCACTTGCTGGTTAGTTGTGCGAAGTTGTGAACCATGGTATTGGCATCAAGTTTTTGGCGCCATTACCAGGGAAAGAATGAGCGATATATTTTACATAATCAAAGTGTAATCACAATTTCTGCGCACCAAGTTTTTGGCGCCGTTGCCGAGGATTGTTCGAGTTTGGACAACTGACGGTTCATCTTGTTGCTCAAATTAGGTAATTTTCTTTTTGTTTTATTTTCAAAAATTTTTCAAAATCTTTCAAAAATTTCTCCTTTGTTTTCGAAAAATTTCAAAAAAAAAAATTGTTTCCAAAAATATATTTTTCTTCAAAATTTTTAAGAATGAATTCTAGTGTTTCATATAACATGTTTTAGCTTGGCTGGCTATTAAGCCATGTCTAACTCCCAGGATTTTGATTGAGGACTATGAATTCATTGCTTCCTTTTTCCTAAATATTTTCGAAAAAAAATTAAAAGAAAATACAAAAAAATTTATAAAATCATAAAAATAAAAAATATTTTGTGTTTCTTGTTTGAGTCTTGAGTCATGTATAAGTTTGGTATCAATTGCATATTCATCCTGCATTTTTCAAAAATTCATGCATTCATAAGTGTTCTTCATGATCTTCAAGTTGTTCTTGGTAAGTCTTCTTGTTTGATCTTTGCATTTGCATGTTTTGTGTCTTTTCTTGTTTTTCATATGCATTCTTGAATTCTTAGTGTCTAAGCATTAAAGAATTCTAAGTTTGGTGTCTTGCATGTTTTCCTTGCATTAAAAATTTTTCAAAGATATGTTCTTGGTGTTCATCTTAACATTCATAGTGTTCTTGGTGTTCATCTTGACATTCATAGCATTCTTGCATGCATCACATGTTTTGATCTAAAATTCTCATGCATTGCATCACTTTTCTTGTTTTTCTCTCTCTTCATTAAAAATTCAAAAATAAAAAAAAAAATATCTTTCCCTTTTTCTCTCTCATAAATTCGAAAATTAGATTTGACTTTTTCAAAAATTTTTAAAATCTAGTTGTTTTTATGAGTCAAATCAAATTTTCAATTTAAAAATCTTATCTTTTTCAAAATCTTTTTCAAAAATCAAATCTTTTTTTCAATTTTTTTTAGTTATTTTCGAAAATTTCAAAAATATTTTTCAAAATATTTTTCTTAATTTTACATCATATTTTCGAAAATAACAATAACAATTAATGTTTTGATTCAAAAATTTCAAGTTTGTTACTTACTTGTTAAGAAAGATTCAAACTTTAAGTTCTAGAATCATATCTTGTGATTTCTTGTGAATCAAGTCATTAATTGTGATTTTTAAAAATCAAATCTTTTTCAAAAACTAATTTCAATCATATCTTTTCAAAAATATCTTCTTATCTTACCTTTTTTTAAAAAAAAAACTTGATTTCAAAATATCTTCTCTAACTTCCCAACTCCTTATCTTTTCAAAATTTGTTTCAACCAACTAACTAACTTTTTGTTTGTTTCTCATCTTTTTCAAAACTACCTAACTAACTCTCTCTCTCTAATTTTCGAAAATATCTCCCCCCTTTTTCAAAATTTCCTTTTAATTAACTAATTATTTCAATTTTTAAATCTCTATTTTCAAAAATCACTAACTCTTTTTCAAAAATCCGAACCCTCTCTCTCTCTTTCTGAGTTCAGATTTTTCTCTTCTTCTTTTCTTCTACTAACAATAAGGAACCTCTTTACTGTGACATAGAGGATTCCTCTTCTTTTCTTTTTCTCTTCTCTTTCTTATGAGCAGGGACAGAGAAAAAGGCATTCTTGTTGAAGCTGATCCAGAACCTGAAAGGACTCTGAAGAGGAAACTAAGAGAAGCTAAATTACAACAATCCAGAGACAACTTGATTGAAAATTTCGAACAAGTAAAAGAGATGACAGCCGAACCCAACAACAATGCAAGGAGAATGCTTGGTGACTTTACTGCACCAAATTCCAATTTACATGGAAGAAGCATCTCCATTCCTACCATTGGAGCAAACAATTTTGAGCTGAAACCTCAATTAGTTTCTCTGATGCAGCAGAACTGCAAGTTTCATGGACTTCCATCTGAAGATCCTTTTCAGTTCTTAACTGAATTCTTGCAGATCTGTGATACTGTTAAGACTAATGGAGTAGATCCTGAAGTCTACAGGCTCATGCTTTTCCCATTTGCTGTAAGAGACAGAGCTAGAATATGGTTGGACTCTCAACCTAAAGATAGCCTGAACTCTTGGGATAAGCTGGTCACGGCTTTCTTAGCCAAGTTCTTTCCTCCTCAAAAGCTGAGCAAGATTAGAGTGGATGTTCAAACCTTCAAACAAAAAGATGGTGAAATTGAGGGACTTGAGCAAAAATCAGATTCAGAGGTTGAAGAAGGACTGCTGATGTTGTTGGATTCTGACCTCCCTGCACTCAAAGTGGATTTTCTGGAGCTACAGAACTCGAAATGGCGCGCTTCTAATTGCGTTGGAAAGTAGACATCCAGAGCTTTCCAGCAATATATAATAGTCCATACTTTGGCCAAGAATAGATGACGCAAACTGGCGTTCAACACCAGCTCTCTGCCCAATTCTGGCGTCCAGCGCCAGAAAAGGATCCAAAACCAGAGTTGAACGCCCAAACTGGCACAAATGCTGGCGTTCAACTCCAAGAAGGACCTCTATACGTGCAACACTCAAGCTCAGCCCAAGCACACACCAAGTGGGCCCCAGAAGTGGATTTATGCATCAATTACTTATTTCTGTAAACCCTAGAGACAAGTTTATTATAAATAGGACCTTTTACTATTGTATTAGACATCTTTGGATGCCTGGTTCTTAGATCAGAGGGACTGGCCATTCGGCCATGCCTGGACCTTTCACTTATGTATTTTTAACGGTAGAGTTTCTACACTCCATAGATTAAGGTGTGGAGCTCTGCTGTTCCTCAAAGATTAATGCAAAGTACTACTATTTTCTATTCAACTCATCTTATTTCGCTTCTAAGATATTCATTCGCACTTCAACCTGAATGTGATGAACGTGACAATCATCATCATTCCCTATGAACGCGTGCCTGACAACCACTTCCGTTCTACATTAGATTGAATGAGTATCTCTTAGATCTCTTAATCAGAATCTTCGTGGTGTAAGCTAGAATGATGGCGGCATTCAAGAGAATCCGGAAAGTCTAAACCTTGTATGTGGTATTCCGAGTAGGATTCAATGATTGAATGACTGTGACGAGCTTCAAACTCGCGATTGCTGGGCGTAGTGATAGGCGCAAAAGGATAGTAAATCCTATTCCAGCATGATCGAGAACCGACAGATGAATAGCCGTGCCGTGACAAGGTGCGTTGACCATATTCACTGAGAGGATAGGATGTAACCATTGACAAGGGTGATGCCTCCAGACGATTAGCCGTGTCGTGACAGGGCATTTGGATCATTTTCCCGAGAGAAGACCGAAAGTAGCCATTGACAATGGTGATGCATTACATAAATCCAGCCATGGAAAGGAATAAGACTGATTGGATGAAGATAGCAGGAAAGCAGAGGTTCAGAGGAACGAAAGCATCTCTATTCGCTTATCTAAAATTCTCACCAATGATTTACATAAGTATTTCTATCTCTATTTTATTAATTATTTTCGAAAACCCCATTACTATTTTATATCCGCCTGACTGAGATTTACAAGGTGACCATAGCTTGCTTTATACCAACAATCTCCGTGGGATTCGACACTTACTCACGTAAGGTATTACTTGGACGACCCAGTGCACTTGCTGGTTAGTTGTGCGAAGTTGTGAACCATGGTATTGGCATCAAATTTTTGGCGCCATTACCAGGGAAAGAAAGAGTGATGAATTTTACATAATCAAAGTGTAATCACAATTTCTGTGCACCATAGGGCAAAGGTCATATGACGACTCACAAACTCTACCAATTCAAATATCAAAATGAAGTTCAAATAGACTTGCAAGAAGAAAGCCCATGAAAGCCGGGAACAAGGAATTGAGCATCGAACCCTCACCGGAAGTGTATCCGCTCTAGTCGCTCTAGTGTATAGGGTCGATCACTCAATTCTCTTCTAATCATGCTTTCTATGATTTGTTTTTCATCTAACAATCAACAATTATTCAATGCATGCATACATTCATCATGAGGAGTTATTCATAGGTTGTAATGGGGCTAGGGTCAAGGTAGGATGCATATGGTCAAGTGAGCTTGAAATTTGAATCTTTGATTAACCTAGGCTCTCACTAAACACATATAACAACCTATACAATTCTAATACACAACCTAGCTACCCATGATTCCCACTTTTTCACATACTCATGCATTCTCTTTAATTCACATTCCATATGCATTGATTTTTATTGAACTTTACTGTGGGGCATTTTTGTCCCCTTTTTTATTTCTTTTTCTCTTTTTTTTCTATATATTTTTTTTCTTTTTATATATGTTCTTTTCTTTTTCTTTATCATTTTTTTAAAGTATATACAAATGAATCAATGCATATGGTTTTACATATAGTGCATGAGCATGTACCCAATTCCTAATATAAAAATTACACTTTTACCTCAACCAATGTTCCATGTTTTCCATTACCCAAATGACACACACTCTCACTAGCCTAAGCTAATCAAAGATCCAAATTAAGGACATTTATTATTTTTCACTTAGGGGTAGTGATGTGCCATAATTAAGAACAAAAGGGATTCAATAGGCTCAAAATTGGCTAACAATGGTTGATGAAGGGTAGGCTATTTGGGTAAGTGAGCTAAATGAAATGATGGCCTCAATCATATAAATGCATGTATACATAGAATAATGGACATATAAAATCAAACAAATCGAAGATTATAATCATAGAAAGAGAACAATGCACACAAGAATGGAAATAAGTGGTTATAAGATGTAACCACAATTAGGCTCAAAACTCACATGCTTGTGTTCTTAGCTCAAAAACCATGTTCCAAAATACATTCTTCAAGCAAGTTCAACACAAATTTTTTTTTTCAAATTGGTAGGGTGCCCTAAAAACAGTTTCTTGGAAAAGAAATCATCACCCTAACTAAGTAGTCCTAACATAAAAAGAAGTGGTAAAACATGTACAATTTCCAACTAGCATGCAACCTATCATCCAATGTAATAGCTAACTAACAAGGACAAAAATTAAGAATTTGGTGTTGAAAAAGGAAGTTGTTACCCATGGAGGTCGGTCGGACGACCTCCCCACACTTAGAAATTTGCACCGTCCTCGGTGCATGCAAAGAATAGCAAAGTGGATGGGTTGCTATAATTGATGAGCTCCTTCAAAAGGTTGTGCGTATGGACTTGTTTGTTGTCCCATTTGAAGCTTATCCTTTCCCTCTTGGTGGCCAACCTAAAAGGAAAGAAAAAGAAAGAGAATTACGCCTACAACAAAGATATCAAGGCAATAAAACATAGGCGGGGGCTAATGCCAAATAAGAGTGAGGTTCTCAACTATATGGTAGCTACAACATATAAGTGAGAAGGCAATATAAGCTAAGGCATATTAACTAACACTTGATGCAAGAGTAAAGTCAAAGCATGAAGAGAACACTCAAAAGCATCAAGTTCAAATAAGAAAGAGTTGACACAAACAAGATTAGTGATAAGCATGAGAGCAATTGGTCATATCCTAACTCAATGATAATAAGGTACAAAAACAAAGAATAATGAGTTAGGAAGGACTAAAGCACTAATCTTGTGTGTGAAACAATTATTATAATTAACGCTAAACAAGTGACGAAGCACCAAAATAATCCAAGGAATTCTCAACAATTGAGTAAGAGTAATCTAACACCAATGTTAAAACAAGAAACCTAGAAAAGAAAATAAGAACAAGCTATGAAAACAAAATTAAAATGCAATAAATGAAAATAAGCAAATGCAATAAAAGAGGATGGAAGAAAAGAGAAATTTTTTTCTTTTTAATTTAATTTTTTTATTTTTATTTTATTTTATTTTATTATTATTTTTTTTTTTAAAAAAAGAAAAACATTTTTTTTCAAGAGAGGAAGAAGAAGTAAAAGAAAAAAAAAGTAGAAAGAAAGAAGAAGAAAAGAAGAAAGAAGGAGAAAGGAGAGATGAGAAAAACAGGGTGCAAATCCGCGCATATGCGCCATGCGTGCTTGGGCGCGGATGCAGTAGGAAAAATCCGCACGCGCGCGCCATGCGTGCTCAGGCACGGATGCAGCACGGAACAATCCGCGCGCGCGCCCCATGCGTGCTCACGCGCGGATGCGGCAGGAACAATCGGCGCGCGCGCGCCATGCGTGCTTACGCGCGGATCACCCGGCACAAAGTAGGCATAAAGTGGGCACAACTCTCGGGTTTTAGTACTAGGAGTTGTGAAACCACAGCGGCGTGCACGCGCACTGCGCGCTTGGTCGCCGATGCCCGCTTTTTTTTTTTTTTTTTTGAAAAATAGGACATTCTCCTAATCTATAAGCATTCTAAAACAATCAAAAATCAAATTTAACAACAAATCTTTTTGGTTTTTTGAAATATTTTCAAATAAACTAGAAACAAAACTTATACTACAAGCAAAATACTACTAAACAACAACTAAGCTACAACTTAAGGCATAAATCTAAGCAAACAAACTAACAACCAAAATATTAAAACAAGAGTATGCAAAGAAGAAAACTACCTAACAATGGCAACCTAATTCATCCATTGATTATATTTACAAGAGAATGGAAAGTGGTTACCATGGTGGGGGTGTCTCCCACCTAGCACTTTTAGTTTAAGTCCTTAAGTTGGACATTTAGAAGGCTCCTTGTTATGGTGGCTTATGCTTGTACTCATCTTGAAACCTCCACTAATGCTTGGACTTCAAGTAAGCTCCAAAATTCAAAACCAATGGCACCAAGCTTTGATGAAGTTCCACACAAGCTAAGGGCTTCCAAAATTGATCTTCATCTATTCCCGGATCCCAAATCTTGTTTCTACACCCATCTTCAAGTTGATCAAGACAATTCTATTTGGGTGGCAAGTGATCCGAATTCTCATGTGAGTACCAAAGCATTCTCCTAGACCCTTTCAATTGAGAACTATACCAACCATTGTACTTAGACTTTGAGCTTCCAACCATTATGAACTTAGAATGATGTTTCCAACCACTACACAATTCTCTCCTACTCTTAATTCCACAAAGAGCTCTAAGTTGACCATCATTTTCAATCAAACCATATTCAAGTGAGAAAGTAAAGCTTAAGGATAAGAATTTTACCCACTTGAATGTTGTGTTGGATGATGGTGACTTAGGGAGGGGGACCTCCCCACACTTAGCCAATGTGAGATCCATTCCCTTGTGCTCTTCCCTTGTAACTTCCACCTCTTTGCAAGCTTCTTTAAGTTCAATTCCTTGCTCACCAACCTCTTCTATACATCCTTCATTGCTCAAACCATGTGTCGGAGGTTGTACACAGTCCTCCTTGTCATCAGTTTTATAGCACAATGAGGGAGATTCATCAATTCCAAAAGACTCATTGGTTGGTGTGGAATCATCTTCAATGATGGAGCTTGCTTCTTGCTCAACCTCTTCCTCTTGGTAGCTTTCTTCCAATTCAATTTCTTCTTCATTGCTCACCAAAGGCATGAGAGGTTGTGAATCTTCTTCTTTGATCTCCATGTCAAATCCAATTGGAGAGGATTCAATTGTACATAAGAATTCTTCAATGATTGAATCCATCTCTTGGTCAACCTCTTTAAAGGCTTTAACCACTTCTTCCGGCTCAATTATCTTAACTTCCTCCTCTTGTAATAATTCTTGTTTTAACTCCTCTTCTTCACCTTGAAGCTCTAAACTCACTCCCTCACTATGCTCCTTAATTGCTTCTCCACATTCGTCAATGGGAGTGCCTTGGTTGCTTAGGCTTAGTCGGGAGGAGGCCATATTGCTAATGGCTTCCACTAGGATAACCATCTTGGCTCCTAGCTCTTTAAACTTCTTTTCATCCTCCTCTTGTCGCCTTAAGATATGAGATTCAAGAACTCTCAATTCCAACATGGAGGCTTCATCGGAGGGCGGTGGTGGAAGAGAGGGTTCATTGTTTGAGGGAAAGGCATTATAGTTGGAAGTTGGTTCATCTTGGTAAGAGTATGGAGGTGGTGTATATTGAGGTGGTTCTTGAGAGTAATTGTGTTGGAATTGTGGTGGTTCTATATATGGTTCATATGGTTCATAAGGTGGTTGGTATGGTGGATAAGAATTAGGGTCATAATGAGGTGTTTGGTGGTAGGAGGCTTGTGAGTAAGGTGGTTCAAAGTCATGTTGAGGGGGTGGTTCATAGGCATGTGGTGGTGGTTGTTGACAATTACAATAAGGGTTACCACATCCATTAGATTGATATGCATTAGCATGTCCTCATGCTAAATTGAAGGAGACAAGGAAATAAGTATGAACATGCAGAAACTCATGAAATGCAATGCAATCCTACGTATATAAATAAATGCAACTATATGATTATTGTCCACTTGATCAAAAGTAAATAAGCCTTTCAAAACAGTTACAAATCAAATTCCACTAATTCTATCATTATACAATAAAACTGATAAAAGTGCAAGAGGATAGCTTATGAAGGCAGGAAACATGAAAATTCAAGCATTGAACCCTCACTGATAATGTATGTACGCTCTAATCTCTAGTGTATAGGGTAATCACTCAATTCTTTTCTAGTCATGTTTTCTAACTTTTGTTTTTCTCTTAACCAATCAACAACAGTTAATATACCAATGCAAACATCATGAGGTCTTTTCAGGGTTGTAATGGGGCCAAGGTGCAGGTAAGGATATACATATGGCTAAGTGAGCTTTATAAATTGAATCTTTAATTAACCTAAGCTCTCACCTAATATACATATATTCTATATACTTTTAAATTCATGCTTAGCTACCCATAATTCCCTTTTTCAACCCATACTCATGTTTCAACTTTGTATTTTAATTCTATCATATGTGCATTGATCTTTGAATTCTGAATTTAACATTGGGGTAATTTTGTCCCCTTATTTATTGATTTTTTTTTATTATTATTATTATTTTTTAAATAAAGCTTATCAATGCACATAGATTTTTCATTCTCATATCTTCACATGAATAGGTATCCAAATTCCCTTTAAATTTTCATGACACATTCCCTCAACAACTTTTGATCCCACAATTTCCATACTTAACTAGCACACACAATTCTATCTTAAGCTAACCAAAGATTCAATTTGGGATATATAATTGTTTTTCAGCTTAAGGTTAGTAATGTGGTAAAATATAGAACAAATGGGGTTTCAAAGGCTCAAAGTGGTTAACAAGGGTAATTGAAAAGGGTAGGCTTGATTTGGATAAGTGAGTTTAAACAAATAATGGCCTCAATCATGTGCAAGCGTGTAAATATAATAAATATTGGACATATAAGATAAAACAAAATATAGATTACAATCATAGAGAAGTAAACACACAAGAATAAAATGATTATGGTTAAATAATGTAACCATACATAAAGGCTCAAATCTTTCACAGGTTGTGTGTTCTTTAGCTCAAACATCATATTTCAAATACAACTCAAGCAGATTTATCATAAAAATTTTGAAAAATTAGTGAAATTTTGTTCCAAAGATAAATTTTTAAAAGAAACTTATTGTCTTTTCAATCAAGTAGAACATGCATGCAACTATTCTAACCTATGCAATTTATTCTATTTTATGAAAGAAAGAAAATCTAACTAAAATATCCTAATTATTGGTGCCAGAGAAGAGAATTTACCTCCGGAAGTCAGGTACTGACCGACCTCCCCACACTTAAGGCTTTGCACCGTCCTCGGTGCCATCTGTCAGAAACAGGGGTGGGCTGGTAGCAGTATCTCCACAGTCGGGACCATCATGGCTCCCGGTGCTGGTAAAAGAAGTGGAGTCCGGAGTGTCTGAGTCCTTGAATTTGCCCATGATCAGCTCCTTGAGGTATGTGAATCGGCGCTTGTTACGGCGCTCTCTCATCTTAGCTTTCTGTTCATGCCGATCCAACTTTTCAAGTAACTGTTGGAGCAATTTCTCAGTGGTAGATGCTTGTGGTGTTGAAGAAGAAATATCTTCAACCGGCTCAGTAGGCTGGCTTGTAGTGGCTGCTGAAAGTCTGAGGTATTTCCCGTTAGGGACATATTGATCATCCCGTGGAACCATGGCCTTGGTGTCCCCAGCTCTGTAGAAGACTCCGGCTGCTGAGACAAGATCTAAGACCAGGGCAGGAAAAGGTAAGTTGCCTGCGATTTGTACGTGTTCCATAGCATTCCGGATATGTCTTGAGAGATTCAGAGGTTGGTCTGTAAGGATGCACCATAGTAGAACAGCCATGTCAGCAGTGAAGGAGGACTCATGAGTGCTTGGAAAGACGTAATGGGACATGATCTGTGCCCATACACGAGCCTCCAAGGTAAGTGCGGAAGCCAAGATTCCCTTAGGGCGGGAACGGTGGTATCCGTAGATCCAACGACTGCCAGGTAAAGCGATGACTCCGAGAACGGAGTCCCAGTCAAATTGGTATCTCTGGCACTGAAGAGTGGCTTCTTGAAAAGCGTCCATTCCTGCTGGAATAGGGGGAAGACTCAGAGCTTGCTGAATGGCCTCTTCTGTGATGGGGACTTGCTTTTGCCGGACATAAACAGACCGCAGGGTCGGTATGTAGAAGTTGGAGTAGAACTCAACTACCCAAGAGAGATTGACCTGCCTCGGCTGTCTCCGTAAGAAACCCCATTGTCTTTGCTCAATTTGTGGCTCAACAATGGTGGCAATATTGGACGGGAGGGTAAGAAGGTATTCATTATTATAGTTCCTTTCTGCCAGGATGGGGAACATCTGCTCACAGTAGCGATTGGAAAATCGCGCAGCGTCCTTTGCTGGAAAGGCTTTCTCCTTTTCGTCAACCTTTATTATCCTCTTGACTCGTTTTGTTGAGGGCTTGACTGCAGTTGAAGAAGGCTCTGCCACTAATGCTCTTTTAGTTCCTCTTCTTGGTGGTGGTCTTGGAGTTGCTTTCTCCTTTCCTTTCTTGGTGGCCATCCTGAAAGAAGGGAAGAGAGAGAAAATTAAATGCAAAGAGAGATACAGCAAGGAAGGAAACGGAAAAGAGGGTGAATGATGCACAGTAAAATGTAGATGACATTAACATATACTCTCGAGTACATATGAAAAGCCATCAATGGGAAATAGCTAGTGCATAAAAAGACAAGTGAATGCAAGGTGTTTATTGGCATGCTGGCGAAGGGCATGAGTAGCATAGACCAAGCATTACTTTGTAACAAACCATCACGTTTGTATTGACAATTGAATTCAATTAATAAAATAATAGGGGAAAGTTGTGAAAAGCAAGCATTGAATAGTATAGGAACATAGAGAAGTGCATAATGCCACATGGGCTTTTTCACAAACACATAGCATGCATGTTAAACAAGATGTAAAAAGTATGAAATTGAACATGCAAGCAATCCCCTAAAAAAAATAATAATAATAATTGTCAAACAAATTGTAAAAAGTCACAAGCATATAGTGAGGGATAATGACTCAAAAAAATTCTAACACCATGTAAAAAGGGAAAAGAAGAATAAAGAAAATAAAAGTTTGAAAAGAAAAAGAAAAGAAAAAGAAAATAATAATATATACATAATATAATAAGAATGATAGAAAAGAGAAGAAGGAAGAAGAAGGTAAAACCTTGTTAATGGAGGAGAGAGAGAGTGAGATAGAAAGGAGAAGGGGGAAAGAAGAAAGAAGGAAGAAGGATGGAAAAGAAAAATTAGGATTTGGAGGAAAGAAAGATAAGATAATTTGGCAATTGAGGTTTAGCTGTGCGGCGCATGCGACGCGGCCGCCTGGGGCATGCGTTCGCATGGGGGCACGTCAGGGAAAGGGACGCGATCGCGTCAGTCCCGCGGTCGCGTGACCTATGTTGCGCTGCTGGCGCGAGTGCAGCCTCGCTCCAGCACAACTCTCTATTCGATTCATTTCAATTGCCGAAATTGGGTGACGCGATCGCGTGGGTCATGCGATCGCGTGAGTGTGCGTCAGAAAATAATTGACGCGGCCGCGTCGGCGACGCGGTCGCGTGACAAGGATTGTGCTTCCAGCACCAATCCAGCACCACTCTCGCACAATATAGCATTGTGCACCCTTTTACGTCGAAAATGCAGGGCACGCGGCCGCGTGAGGCACGCGGTCGCGTGGGAGGTCATGAATTCCATGCGACGCGGTCGCGTGGAGTAATTTGTGCCATTGGCACGACTCCAGCGCTCCTCCTGCATAACTTTCTGTTCATTTTTATTTTTCTTTCTTCCTCCTGCCACGCGGACGCGTCGCTGGTGCGATCGCGTCGCGCGGCGAAAAATATTTTTTTTTAAGGAAAGATAAAGACATGTAATCGAAAGAGCACGGATGCACTAATAAACAGAAGAGTTATTAAAGAAGAAAAACTATAAGTGAAGAAAAGAACGATCATACCGCGGTGGGTTGTCTCCCACCAAGCACTTTGCTTTTACGTCCGTAAGTTGGACGCTCCACTAGCTCAATCTGCTGCTATATGGGGATCTTCCAAGTGGAAGATCTCAAGCTCCTTATTTCTCTGCACCTTCTCACCATGGTACAGCTTTAGGCGGTGTCCATTAACCTTAATAAGTTCAAAACTTGAAGGATGGTTTAGGTGATAAACTCCGTACAGTTCAGCCTTCTCTATTCTGTATGGACCTTCCCATTTTGATCTCAACTTACCGGGCATGAGCCTCAGTCGAGATTTGTAAAGGAGAACAAAATCTCCAGGTTGGAACTCTCTCTTCTTGATGTTTTGATCATGCACAGCTTTCATCTTTTCCTTGTATATTCTGGAGTTCTCATAAGCTTCTAGGCAAAGGTTCTCTAGTTCCTGTAGTTGCAACTTTCTTTCAGTTCCGGCTTTCTCAATTTCCATGTTGCACTCTTTAACTGCCCAGAAGGCTCTGTGTTCGATTTCAACTGGAAGATGGCAAGCTTTTCCATAAACTAAGCGAAAGGGACTCATCCCAATGGGTGTCTTGTATGCTGTTCTATATGCCCACAGTGCATCTTGTAGTCTGGTGCTCCAGTCTTTTCTATGAGGCTTTACTTTCTTCTGCAGGATACGCTTAATTTCTGTGTTTGACACCTCAGCTTGCCCATTAGTTTGGGGATGGTAAGCTATTGCAACTTTATGGATTATCCCATGCTTCTTCATCAATCCTGTTAGTCTCCTGTTACAAAAATGGGTGCCTTGATCGCTCACGATCGCTCGTGGTGATCCAAAGCGGCATATAATATGGTTTCTCACAAAGGAAACAACAGTGTTAGCATCATCAGTGCGGGTAGGAATTGCTTCCACCCATTTGGAAATATAATCCACAGCTAACAAAATATAAAAATATCCACTAGAATTTGGAAATGGACCCATGAAGTTAATGCCCCAGACATCAAAAATTTCACAGAAAAGCATATATTGTTGAGGCATCTCATCCCTCCTGGATATGTTACCAAATTTCTGGCATGGGTGACAAGATTTACAAAACTCAGCAGCATCTCTAAAAAGAGTAGGCCACCAGAATCCGCAGTCTAGGATCTTTCTAGCTGTTCTTTGAGGGCCAAAGTGTCCTCCACTCTCAGATGAGTGACAGGCCTCTAAAATGGAATGGAATTTTGATTGAGGTACACATCGTCTAATTATCTGGTCAGCGCCACATCTCCATAAATATGGGTCATCCCATATATAATATTTAGACTCGCTTTTCAGCTTGTCTCTTTGATGTTTACAGAAATGTGGAGGAAATGTGCGGCTAACTAAGTAATTAGCAACAGGTGTATACCAAGGGACTACCTCAGATACTGCTTGCAGGTTGTCAAAAGGAAAATTATCATCTATAGGAGTAGAATCATCCTTAATATGTTCAAGGCGACTCAAGTGGTCCGCTACTAGATTTTGATTACCACTCCTGTCCTTTATTTCTAAATCAAATTCTTGTAACAGCAGTATCCAACGTATAAGTCTTGGTTTGGATTCCTTTTTAGCTAATAAATACTTTAGAGCTGCATGGTCCGAATACACTACTACTCTAGTACCAAGTAAATAAGCTCGGAATTTATCCAGAGCGAAAACAATAGCAAGTAGCTCTTTCTCAGTAGTAGTATAATTGGACTGGGCAGTGTCTAAAGTCTTAGACGCATAGGCAATAACAAAAGGGTCCTTACCTTCACGCTGAGCCAGTGCTGCTCCTACTGCATAGTTGGAAGCGTCACACATGATTTCAAACGGCTGGCTCCAGTCGGGTCCTCTCACAATTGGGGCTTGAGTTAGAGCAGTCTTCAGCCTTTCAAATGCTTGTTTGCAATCTTCACTAAACTCGAACTCAATGTCCTTCTGCAGTAATCTGGATAAGGGAAGTGCCACCTTACTAAAGTCTTTAATAAATCTCCTGTAGAAACCTGCATAGCCAAGGAACGAACGGACTTCCCTCACAGAGGAGGGGTAAGGTAGACTAGAAATAATATTCACCTTTGCTGGGTCTACAGAAATGCCATTATTAGATACCACATGTCCCAATACAATCCCTTGTTTTACCATAAAGTGGCATTTTTCGAAATTCAATACAAGGTTTGTATCAACACATCTATCTAATACTCTAGATAATCCATCTAAGCAAAGGTTGAAAGAATCACCATAAACGCTAAAATCGTCCATAAAAACTTCCATACAGTCCTCAATAAGATCAGAAAAAAGGCTCATCATGCACCTTTAGAAAGTAGCTGGTGCATTGCACAAGCCAAAGGGCATTCTCTTATAAGCATAGGTCCCAAAAGGACACGTAAAAGTAGTCTTTTCCTAATCCTCAGGAGCTATATGAATCTGGAAATAACCTGTGTAACCATCTAGAAAGCAATAATGTGATTTACCTGATAGGCGATCCAGCATTTGATCAATGAATGGAAGTGGGTAGTGATCCTTACAAGTAGCTTGGTTGAGACGCCTGTAATCAATGCAGACTCTCCAAGCATTCTAAACTCTAGTTGCTATGAGCTCTCCATGCTCATTCTTCATGGTAGTGACTCCGGACTTCTTGGGCACAACTTGTACTGGGCTTACCCATTCACTGTCTGAAATGGGATATATGATACCGGCTTCCAATAATCTGGTCACTTCCTTTTTGACAACTTCCAAGATGGTGGGATTCAATCTTCTCTGGGGTTGACGGACAGGTCTTGCTCCCTCTTCTAAAAATATTCTGTGCTCGCATACTTGAGGGTCGATTCCCACTATGTCTGTCAAACTCCACCCAATTGCCTTCTTATGCTTCCTCAGCACATCAAGTAACTGCTCTTCTTGTTGAGAAGTCAGTTCTCTTGCAATAATAACCGGAAGCTTCTGCTCATCCTCAAGGTAAGCATATTTGAGATGTGGAGGAAGAGGTTTCAATTCTAACTTTTGATCATGGGTAGGCTCTGGATTATCTGGGGCTTGCGAAAATGGCGAAGTGTCCTCATTGTCAGTTAAGAGGGTCCCCACACTTGGATCTTGTCCAGTGTGCCTCTCTTCAAACTCTTCTTTTTAAACTTTAGTCACACTCTCGTCTATGACATCACACTGGAAGATAGAATGATCTTCTGGGGGGTTGTCAATGATTCCATTCAGATTGAAGATCACTATGCGGCCATCTATTTCAAAGGAGTATGTTCTTGAAAAAGCATCCAATTTGAATTTTGATGTCTTCAGGAATGGTCTTCCAAGTAGGATTGATGATGGCTTATCTGAATCATTATGGGGTGATGAGTATTTTCGGAAAACGGATTCCAAACACCCAAATCTCACCGGCAAGTATACCGGGTCGCATCAAGTAATAATAACTCATGGGAGTGAGGTCGATCCCACAGGGATTGAAGGATTGAGCAATTTTAGTTTAGTGGTTGATTTAGTCAAGCGAATCAAGTATTGGTTGGGTGATTTGTGATTGCAGAAACTAAATTGCTTGAAATGTAAAGGGAGAGGGGTAGATTGCAGAAAATTAAAGAGCAAAGAAAGTAAATAAGCTGAATCTTAAAGAACAATTAATGTAAATTGCAGAAACTTAGTTTGCAAGAAATGTAAATGGCTGAATCTTAAAGTGCAAGAAATGTAAATTACTTGAATTATAAAGGGAATTGGGAAGTGGGTTTGCAGAATTTAAACAACGAAGAGTAAATTGCACTAAACTGAAAAGTAGAAGAAGAATTGAATTGAACCGGATCTAAAACGGAAATGTAAATGAACTTGAAAAACATTAAACAGAGAATTTAAAATGAAAACTCCAGATCTCAGGACCCAAGAGACTAGATAACCGAGTCTAGATCTCAATGCCTTCCTAGATCCAAATGTAGAATTCAATTGCAAGAAATAAAGAAAAGTAAATTGCAGAATGAGTAGAAGAAGAGGCAATGAACAGAAATTGAAATTCAATTATGCAGTAAATAAAACAGAGAAATCTCAGGATGAGATTGAAACAGAATTCCTTCACTTCTCCAACCCAAGATCCAAGACAAATTGTAAATGAAATTGAAAGCAAGAAAACTAAGAGGAAGAGAATTCAATTCTCCTTCCCCAAGACTCAGAATCTCCAAATAACTCCTAACCAAAAGCTCTCCAAAACTACTCAGCCAAAACTAAAAGGAAAGCTCTCTGAAAACTTAAATCCTAAGCTATTTATACACTTTCTTCAAATGGTCTTCAAGCCTTGGATTGGGCCTTTGCTCTTGATGGAATTGGGTTGACAAAAGCCTCTGTTGATTGCTCTTGGAGTTGGAGAGAAACCCATTGTGAACCGGGCCATGAATCATAAAAGCTTGAGTCAAAGTTTGAGGCAAACTTTGGCTCAAGCTTTTCATATCAGCTGCCCCTTTTTGCTGCTACCAACGTTTGGGCTAAAGTTTGAGGTCAAACTTTGAGCCAAACGTTGAGCCTTCTTGTATGCCTTGTGGCGCCAACGTTTGCCAAAAAGTTTGAGGCAAACGTTGGCACAAACTTTTGCTCTCCTGGGTGTGTTGATGGTGGCGCCAACGTTTGCCAAAAAGCTTGAGGCAAACGTTGGCGCAAGCTTTTCTCCTCCAGGGTGTTGGTGTGTGGTGCCAACGTTTGCCAAAAAGCTTGAGGCAAACGTTGGCGCAAGCTTTTCTCCTCCAGGGTGTTGGTGTGTGGTGCCAACGTTTGCCAAAAAGCTTGAGGCAAACGTTGGCACAAGCTTTTGCTTCTTCCAGGGAGATTTCAACTTTTCCAAAAGTTTGAGCTAAAGTTTGAGGCAAACTTTAGCTCAAGCTTTTTGTTCTCTCTTGCTCCTAGCCATTCCTTCTTTCTTCAACCTTCTTCAAAGCTCTTTTCCCCTATCATCAATCAACCAAACATATCAAAGCTATGCTCAAAATCATAAGATTGTTATTCTTTCATAGTATATGACAATTATAGAACAAAATCTCATGAAATTGCATTAATTCTTCCATGGTTGATTGAATCAAAGGAAACATGAAATTCTACTCAATTGGCTTACTTATGGCTCAAGAAAGTGCATAAAATCAATTGAAAACAAAAGAAAAAGACTAGTGAAACTAGGCTAAGATGACTTGTCATCACAACACCAAACTTAAAACTTGCTTGTCCCCAAGCAAGAAAAGAATTATTGAGAAGAAAGAATGAAATGGAAGAGGATGTTCATGCTAGCAGAGTATTATTGGTAGTTCATGGGGTTTTATGTGGATATGTAAACACTCACTTCTTATTGACTTTTAGGCCTAGAAAGTCTCCTTCAAGCATCAAGCAACACACTGCTATGACCTCTCATTATTCCTTTGTCCTTGACTATTATTTTTCTCTCTAAGCTTTAGTTCAGTGTCATGTGTAACAAGTTCTTTTCTTTCTTTATACTTGACACATTATTCACTATAGACACTTGGCTCACATTCCTTCTTAAAACATTGATGCCCAGCACCTCTTTGGGTTACTAAATGCCTTGTAGTTAGGTTGCTCTTGATAGTGGACTTTCAGCTGATGATCCCGGGTTAGTTAACCCAAGTCACCAAGTGTTGATGCACTCCAAAGAACTTAATAATCCAAGCAGATCCTAGTACAAAGACACCACATGCATATATTCTAAGGTTCAAGCTATTGGTGTCTAGCTTTGTTTCTTTTTATTTTCTTTTGTTCTGTTGCCACTCTTTGGCTATTTCTTTTCTCTTTTTGTTTTTCTTTTTAACCAAGGACTTTTATTTGATTGAGATTCATAGACAGTAGGCCACTTTCTACTTAGAAGGAGACATCCTAGTTCTCTTATTCACTAAAAGTGAGCTATCATACAATCACACATACATACCACCACTTACTTTTATTGTACTTCTATCTAACAGAGAACTATCTTACTTCACATTCAAACATTTCTTTTATTGAATTAAAGATGCAGGGGACAAAGCATGCTTTTTGTTAAGTGAAAGTAAACACACAAGCACACACTTAGACTAGCTTACTTATTTTAAGGGAAACAAACATAATGCAAAGACTATTTTAAACAGATAGGATGCATGCTTTTTTTTTTCTTTGTAGTGATGAATAAGGAGCAAGTCCACCTTTCATTTGTCATGCTTTTTCTTTCTTCTTTCATACACTTGGTTGTTAGTGTTCTCTGTGTCCATGTCTGTTGTCTGTTGACCCCGCCAGAACCCAGCTCTATTCATCACCTCCTCTACTCTATCTTCAAGTCTCATAGCCTTGCTTACTTCTATCTCACTTTTCCCTTTGAAGAATTCATCGAAAGTTGGAAATGCTGGATCCATGTTGTGCAGATGCTCTCCAATATAGTTCATTTTGATTTGACTATTTATGTTGTAGTCGGCTTGGACTTCATATCTTGCATCTTGGAGGGTTGTGAACTCTTTGAGAGCCCTCATATTTTCAGCTTGCATTTGTGCCAACTTTCCAAATGATTCGTGAGATTGAAAAGCATGCTCTTCTTGCATCACGAAGAATTTTGACACAAAGTCACTTTGTTTGTTCATCATTTTCAGCTGCCATTCCTCTTGCTCTTGTTGGTTTTTCATGTACTGTGAATGGTATTCCTCTTGTCTTTCTTGAATTCTCAAGTACTGTTGTGATAATCTTCCAATTGCTTTCTGCATCTGAGTCATATCCAGAGTGTTATGTGGTGGAATGTGTTGCTGTTCCTCTTCCTCTTGTGGCTCTTCTTCCTCTTGTAATTCTTCTTCCTCCATTGGTTCTTCTCTTTGCCTTCTTCCGTGTGGTCTTCGGCTCTGCTGCGCTTCAGTAACCATCATCATTCTTTCAATGGTTATAGGCATGTCCGGGTTCAACCATGTTGGGTTATCGTTCTCCATTGGCACTTTAGCTCTTGCGCACAACCGCATAATGGTGCTTGGGTAGTACAACCAAGACCCAGCCAAGTTTTTCTCTGCAAGTTTTTGAATATCCTTTGCAAGGATTTCATGAACCTTCACCTCTCCTCCCACCATGATGCAATGCAACATAACAACTCTTTTCTTGTTGACATCTGAGGTGTTTACTGTGCCCAGAATTGATCTTTTCAATAGCTCATACCATCCCTTTGCTTCCGGGGTGAGGTTTCCTCTCCTCAGATACTTGTATTTATTTTTGGCATCTCCTTCCCACTCTGAGTTCACCATACAAATATCTCTAGAAATTCTATCATAATCCAGATCTCCATTTACCCTTTGGTGGTATCCCGGTTCACCAAAGCGAACTGCTTTTAGTCCCAAGACTTTCTTGATGGCATCTAAACTAAAGTCTACTTCCGTCCCCCGTACATAGCTCTTGTACGTTGGGGCTTCACCCGTGTTAAGTCTTGGGATGTTGGCATAGAACTCTCTTATGATATTTGCATTGACCCGAGTGATGGGTGAGACGAGTTCTTCCCATTTCCTCTTTTTAATCTTGTCCTTCATTTCTTGACACCTTTCATCTGGTAGCAAGAGTGGAACCTCTGGATATATTTTTTTCTCATTCATCCATTCAATTTGTAACTGATGGTACCAAGATTTAAATCTCCATCGGTCATATTCAGGTGTACTCTCCTCCACCACGGGCTCTTTTCCTTTTCTTCGTTTGGTTCTTGAGGAAGAGGCCATGATCACTTGATTGGTTGATCTTCTTGAGGTTAAAGGGAGTGTGAAGAATGTTGGAGATTTGGATGTGTTTTAGGAAAAGAAAATATTTGAGGCTGAGCTTATATGATGAAGAATGATGAAGGGAATGGAGTTTGAATGGTTGGAGTGCAGGGAGTGTGCAACTCTTCGGTTATGTGCATGGCTTGAAGGTGGTGTGTTATGATTACTTAAATGAACAATGGAGGCCTGGGATGCAATTGGATACTATGCGAATCAAAGGTGTGCATGTGAGGGTGAATGAGGACAAAATTTGCTTCTTCAATGATTTTCAACGTGATCATTCCAAGGAGTGGGCAGATTCACTTTTTGAGGCATGTGATGGGATTTTGTCCTCATGCTATGCTCTCCCTTTGTCTTGTCTCTTTCATTGAGTGTTCTTTGACCACCTAACCATCACAACAAGACAACAAAGATCAACATTATCAAACCGTGGCAAGAATACTTCCTTTATTAACAACTATGTGAACTCTCATTCCTTATATCCATTTTAATCGTGACTTTTCTTGGAGGACACCAAACTTAATGTTTGGTCATATAGTTTAAAAATGTTTCTTCCTCCAACTAGTGTTCTTGAAATCCCAATGTCACTCTTGGTTAAATATTTATAAGAAATGCTTTCATTATAATTTTTCTTTTTCTCTTTTTTTTTCATGAAGGATTAATTGTGTCCCTTAATCAGTGCATCAAGGTTTGATGAACACCAAACTTGTCTCTTGTTAAGGGGTAAATGTGAGATGCCAACAGTAAATCACAATTGATGCCTTCATCACAGAATATGATTTCTTTTCAATTGTAAAGTCTCAGAAAGTAACAACGTATGATCATTGGTGCATGATTTTTAATTTTCATGAAGAGAAAAAAAATTTTGATCTTCTGAAAATATCCACCTATGCAGACACCAAACTTAGTGTTTGGTCATATGCTTCATCAGGATAACTAAGCATATAGTATGAAAATGTTTGTAACACTTGTTTGGTGTGCTTGAAGGCACACCAAACTTAGAAATCTTAGCATATATTTCAAAACAGTGCATGCATTCATTAAGTACGTTCATGAAAAGAAAAAAATCATGCTCAGGTGATCATAGCTTATTGAATTTAAAATGACATAAATCTTAAATCATGGGTTGCCTCCCATGGAGCGTTCTTTTATTGTCACTAGCTTGACACTGGGGCTTTCTTTTATGGTGGTTGATGATTGTAGTGCCTCAACTTGTCTCCCCTGACTGTGATCCTCCTCTTTGTTCTCTGGTGTTCAATTTCAGCATGCTCTAATGAGAGTATATTGCTGATAGTGTAATAGTCATCCGTCTGTTGGCTTGCTCCCAGTTGTTGATAGATCAATTGCACTTTATCACCCTTGGAAAGCCCTTCTGTTGGAATCTTTCTGTTCTTCCAACCCCTTTTTGTTTTGTTTCTGTGTTTCTTCCTTTCTTTTGTTGATCTTTCTTCTTTGGCCGTAGGCTTACTTTGGAGATCTCTCTTCTCAGTGGCCAATACTCCAATATCCTCTTGAACTTCTGCATCATTCTGCACAATCTTTTGCCTTGGGATGTTGCTGTGAATCGCCTTGTTGCTTTCTTCCTTTAACTGTGATTCTTCCTTGTCGAGTTCCATATAGTCTTTCTTCTCATCACTGAACTGCGCTTCTGGTAATACTCTCAGAGTGACACTCTTATCATGCATTCTGAGAGTTAATTCTCCTTGCTCTACGTCTATGATGGCCCTAGCAATGGCCAAGAACGGTCTCCCAAGTATGATGGAGTTACTTTCATCCTCATCTGAATCTAGAACCACAAAGTCTGCAGGGTATATGAATTTGTCCACCTTGACTAGAAGGTTTTCAATTACACCCCTGGGGTATACCATTGACTTATCTACCAGTTCTAGAGACATCTGTACCGGTTTAACTTCCTCTATACGCAACTTTTTCACCAAAGAGGAGGGAATTAAGTTAATACTTGCTCCTAGATCGCACATTGCCTTAGTGATGGTTAATTCCCCAACGGTGCAAGGCAGCAAGAAGCTCCCGGGGTCTTCAAGCTTAGGAGGAAGCCCTTTTTGAATCAAAGCCCTGCATTCTTCCTTAGGATTTGGGATTGTGTCACTCGGCAGTGAGCTTGAAGGTCTCTCAACAGAAATTTGCTTGGAGATTTGCCCAATCTGCCTCTCTAGGCTCTTCATGGAGGCTTCCTGGTTCTTTGTGGTCATTTCTTGGTTCTTCATCATCTTTTCCATGAGCATCTCCAGATTAGTAATCCTCTGAGAGTCTTGTAAAATTGCTTGGTTATGGGGTGCTGATGGTTGATGGTAAGTGCTTTGGTTGGTAGGTTAGTTATTGGATGGATAATGGTTAGAGTTGGGATAGTTATTTTTGGGTTTTCTGTAGGGATTTTGGTTAGTCTGCTGCTGGTTGTGGTTTTGGTTGTTTCTTAAGGTGTTTGAGTTTGAGTTCCTCTGCCATGGTTGTTGGTTTTGGTTGTGGTTATCCCCCCATCTGAGGTTTGGGTGGTTCTTCCATGATGGATTGTAGGTATCACCATACACCTCATTTGAACCTTGGTTGTGCATATACTGCACTTGCTCTTGCTATTGTTCCTCTTGGTTCTCCTCATTATGCCCCCAAGGAGTGGTTGGTTGACTTGTGGCACTCACTGATGCTACTTGTAGGCCATCAATTCTTTTGGCCATTTGCTCAAATTGTTGCTGAATCTGTTGCTGCATCATTTTGTTTTGAGCTAAGATTGAGTCCACTCCTTCTAACTCCATTACTCCTCTCCTTTGTGATGGTTGGCGTTGCCTTTGATGCGCAAAGAAATACTGATTATTAGCCACCATGTCAATAAGATTTTGAGCTTCTTCTGCAGTTTTCATCAGTTGCAATGATCCTCCAGCTGAGTGATCAAGTGCCTCTTGAGCCTTTAGAGTGAGTCCTTCATAGAAGTTCTGTAGCTTGTCCCACTCAGTGAACATTTCTGGTGGACATTTCCTCAGCAGAGCCTTATATCTCTCCCATGCCTCATACAGATTTTCAGCATCCAATTGCGTGAATGTCTGCACCTCAGTCTTCAACCTGATGATCCTTTGAGGGGGGTAAAACTTGGCAAGAAACTTGCTCACCAAATCATCCCAAGTGTTAATGCTTTCCTTCGGAAATGTTTCTAGCCATTGAGTGGCCTTGTCCCTGAGAGAGAATGGAAATAACAACAGCTTGTATATGTCAGGGTGCACTCCATTGCTTTTAACTGTGTCACAAATTCTCAAGAAAGTGGATAAATGTTGGTTTGGATCCTCCAATGGTCCTCCTCCAAACGAGCAGTTATTTTGGACCAATGTGATGAGTTGTGGCTTCAGTTCAAAGTTATTTGCATTGACATTAGGGGTGAGAATGCTGCTTCCACAATGTCTAGCATTTGCAAAAGTATAGGAGGCCAGTACTCTTCTCTGTTGTGGGTTATTGTTAACCCCTCCTCCTGGATTAGATGGATCTCCTTCCATCTCGTGATATTCTTCCTCAGATTCTTCCTCTCCAACAATATTTTTCCCACTTTCAGCTCTTCTTAACCTTCTAAGAGTTCTCTGGTCAGTTTCAGATAAAACAGGAGTGGCTCTCCCTGTACCTGACATACAAACAAAACAAAAGAAACACCACCAGTAACACTTCAATCTATTGCTAGAATGAAGTTTTAGTTAGCTTAAGCAAAATTTCAAACAGTTAGTGTGTCAGTCAAAAATTAGAGAAACAGAAAAGAAAAAGTGCTTGATCTAGATCTCCACTTCACTTAATCATTGTCAATCTATTTCAATCCCCGGCAACGGCGCCAAAAACTTGATGAGTATTTTCGGAAAATGGATTCCAAACACCCAAATCTCACCGGCAAGTATACCGGGTCACATCAAGTAATAATAACTCACGGGAGTGAGGTCGATCCCACAGGGATTGAAGGATTGAGAAATTTTAGTTTAGTGGTTGATTTAGTCAAGCGAATCAAGTATTGGTTGGGTGATTTGTGATTGCAGAAACTAAATTGCTTGAAATGTAAACGGAGAGGGGTAGATTGCAGAAAATTAAAGAGCAAAGAAAGTAAATAAGCTGAATCTTAAAGAACAAGTAATGTAAATTGTAGAAACTTAGATTGCAAGAAATGTAAATGGCTGAATCTTAAAGTGCAAGAAATGTAAATTACTTGAATTATAAAGGGAATTAAGAAGTGGGTTTGCAGAATTTAAACAAGGAAGAGTAAATTGCACTGAACTGAAAAGTAGAAGAAGAATTGAATTGAACCGGATCTAAAACGGAAATGTAAATGAACTTGAAAAACATTAAACAGAGAATTTAAAATGAAAACTCCAGATCTCAGGACCCAAGAGACTAGATAACCGAGTCTAGATCTCAATGCCTTCCTAGATCCAAACGTAGAATTCAATTGCAAGAAATAAAGAAAAGTAAATTGCAGAATGAGTAGAAGAAGAGGCAATGAACAGAAATTGAAATTCAATTATGCAGTAAATAAAACAGAGAAATCTCAGGATGAGATTGAAACAGAATTCCTTCACTTCTCCAACCCAAAATCCAAGACAAATTGTAAATGAAATTGAAAGCAAAAAAACTAAGAGGAAGAGAATTCAATTCTCCTTCCCCAAGACTCAGAATCTCCAAATAACTCCTAACCAAAAGCTCTCCAAAACTACTCAGCCAAAACTAAAAGGAAAGCTCTCTGAAAACTTAAATCCTAAGCTATTTATACACTTTCTTCAAATGGTCTTCAAGCCTTGAATTGGGCCTTTTCTTTTGATGGAATTGGGTTGATAAAAGTCTCTGTTGATTGCTCTTGGAGTTGGAGAGAAACCCATTCTGAACCGGGCCATGAATCATAAAAGCTTGAGTCAAAGTTTGAGGCAAACTTTGGCTCAAGCTTTTCATATCAGCTGCCCCCTTTTGCTGCTACCAACGTTTGGGCTAAAGTTTGAGGTCAAACTTTGAGCCAAACGTTGAGCCTTCTTGTATGCCTTGTGGCGCCAACGTTTGCCAAAAAGTTTGAGGCAAACGTTGGCACAAACTTTTACTCTCCTGGGTGTGTTGATGGTGGCGCCAACGTTTGCCAAAAAGCTTGAGGCAAACGTTGGCGCAAGCTTTTCTCCTCCAGGGTGTTGGTGTGTGGTGCCAACGTTTGCCAAAAAGCTTGAGGCAAACGTTGGCGCAAGCTTTTCTCCTCCAGGGTGTTGGTGTGTGGTGCCAACATTTGCCAAAAAGCTTGAGGCAAACGTTGGCACAAGCTTTTGCTTCTTCCAGGGAGATTTCAAATTTTCCAAAAGTTTGAGCTAAAGTTTGAGGCAAACTTTGGCTCAAGCTTTTTGTTCTCTCTTGCTCCTAGCCATTCCTTCTTTCTTCAACCTTCTTCAAAGCTCTTTTCCCCTATCATCAATCAACCAAACATATCAAAGCTATGCTCAAAATCATGAGATTGTTATTCTTTCATAGTATATGACAATTATAGCACAAAATCTCATGAAATTGCATTAATTCTTCCATGGTTGATTGAATCAAAGGAAACATGAAATTCTACTCAATTGGCTTACTTATGGCTCAAGAAAGTGCATAAAATCAATTGAAAACAAAAGAAAAAGACTAGTGAAACTAGGCTAAGATGACTTGTCATCATGGGGCATCTCCAAGATATTAAAATCAGTGGGATATGTGAGCCCTTTAATGTTCACCAAAACATCTTCAGCAACTCCAGCCACTGTGATAATGCTTTTATCTGCTAACACAAAACGAGCTGCCGACCTTTTTAAGGGAGGGAGCCTTAAAACATCATATATAGACAAAGGCATTATACTGACACATGCTCCTAAATCACACATGCAATCATAAATTACTACACCACCAATAGTACAACTAATTATGCAAGGACCTGGATCACTACATTTTTCGGGTAATCCTCCCATTAAAGCAGATATAGAACTACCTAAAGGAATAGTTTCTAATTCATTAATTTTGTCTTTATGGATACATAAGTCTTTTAGAAACTTTGCATATTTAGGTACCTGCTGAATAACATCAAACAGGGGGAACAGTTACCTCAACCTTTTTGAATATTTCTACCATTTTAGGATCAGGTTCCAGCTGCTTCCTGGGCTTCCTTACAAGTTGTGGAAATGGAATAGGAGTAGTGTTTTCTGTGGTGCCTGTGCCTTTTGGTGCTTCTTCCTGTGGTTGAGCTATCTCTTCTTCAGCCATGTCCTGTATATCCTCTTCCTCTTTAACATCTTCGATTTCCACCACCTCTTCAGCTGAGGCGTATTCTGGTGAGCTTGGTTCCTCCTGATTCTTCTCCTGCAGTGTGGTTCCGGACCTCAGGGTGATGGCATTAATGCCTCCCTTTGGATTGGGTAATGGTTGAGAGGGGATTCCAGCGGTGCTTGAAGGTTGGTTACTGGAATTTTGTGCTGAACCAAGTTGTGTCAATAAAGCTTGTAGAGTAGAGGTGAAACCATTCAGACTGGCGTTAATATTGTTCACGATGGTATTTTCCATGGCCAGTTGTCTTTTCTCAAAAGCTTGTAATAAATCTTCATTAGAAGATACAGAAGAATGAGTAAACTGAGAGGTTTGCTGCTGATTGTTCGGTGGTCCTTGGTTTTGCCTCAGGTGAGGTGCTCGGTAAGGTTGATTTTGCTGCCTGTTGTTGTTATTATTCCACCTCTGATTTCCCTGATTATCTCTGCCTCCCCTATTATTGCTGTCCCTCCAATTCTGGTTTGAATTGTCCTGCCATCCACGGTTATTATTTCCACTTTGATTGTACCCTTGGTTGGGGCGGTCATAGAAGTTGTGAGTGGATGCCACCATGTTGTCTTCTTGTTGGAGCTGCGGGCATTCATCAGTGTAGTGGCTGTAATCAGCACAAATTCCGCAAATTCTTTGTGGAACTAGTTGTTGGTTTTGTTGCGGTTGAGTTTGCTGAGCTTGTTGATTCAACTGCATTTGCTTCAGTAGGTTGGTCATCTCACAGATGCTTCGATTTAGAGCAGCAGTCTCTATGCCAGAAGATACTTCTGCAATGGCTTTTGAACGACCTTGCTTCTGTCTGTGGTTCCGAGTAGATTCAGCTAAATCACTGATCAATTGCCAAGCTTCATCAGTGGTCTTTTACTTCTTCATAGACCCATTGCTGGCACTTTCCAATGTGGTATTATCTTGGGGCCTCATACCTTGTGTGATATAGCTGAGTAGCACGATCTTGTCAATCATGTGCTGGGGGCATGCTTCCAGAAGATTATTGAAGCGCTCCCACTATTCAAAGAGAGTCTCATTGTCATCCTGAACAATTGTAGAGATATCCTTCCTTAGTTTATCAGTAACTTCAGATAGAAAGAATTTCTCCAGAAACTCCTTTCTGAATGTATCCCAGTTGGATACATTTGCTAGAGGTTGAGTGTAGTACCACTCTCTTGCTTTTCCCTCAAGAGAGAACGGAAAAGCTTTCAGCAGAATTGAAGTTTCATCAGTGCCATCACGCCTGACAGTAGAACAGGCTGCCTGAAAATCTCTCAAGTGCTTGATAGGCTCTTGAGAAGGTAGGCCATGAAACTTGGGCATCAAATTCAGCAGTGCGGTCTTTATTTCAAAATCGGTAGCTACCGCTGGATGATGCGCTTGAAACGGTTGCATTGTAAAATCAGGGGCTCCTTCCTCTTGAATGGTAACTCTTCTAGCTGCCATGTTTTCTGCGCGTAAAACAACCGAATCAGTAGAACGGGGGCTGGTTTCTTCCTCAAATTCACTTTCAGATCCGCCCTCAGAGCGGGCTAACCTACGCTGTTCTCGCCTTATTCGTGAAATTGTTCTTTCAATTTCAGGATCGAATATTAGCAAGCGCGGATCAGGAAGTGAACGTGTCATTTGACGGAAGAAACATGCAGCTCATAGTAGCAAAATTAAATAAAATGCAAATAAATAAATTCTAATTAATAAAATTAGCACTCTATTGCAATTCCCCGGCAATGGCACCAAAAATTGATGGGAAGCAGAAGCTGGTGAATTAAAAATTTATTAAAATGGTTACGTTGCGAGTATAGTTCTTAACTCACCGAAAATCTGCCTATCAATTTAGAAATATGTCACAGAGAGTTTAAATTAAAATTACTGGGAGTTTTAAGTCCCAGGTCGTCTCCCAACGAGTTGCAGAAAAGTGTGCTGTTTTATTAATCAGATGTTCCAAGAAGTTGAACTAAGTAAATTGGAATTTAAATTGAGGAATTTTAAATAATATAAATAAAAACCTTGACTGGGAATTGATTAGTTAGAACCTCTATCATTGATGGAGTGATTTTTAAGATTGATTTATAATTAACGGTTACTCTGTTTGGTTATCCTTTACTAGGTAAGGGAAAGTCAAACAAGTTGGACTGCCAGATCTATTCACGAGTTAGAACCCACTTAGTTCAAAGGGATTGGCGTTGGTGATAGGATAGCAATCCAACATTTAACCCAACTATAAATTTCTCCTTCAATCCTTCCAACTTAAGAATTCCTTTTAATCAACTCCCTATCAAGTAATGAAACTACTCACGCATTGTAAATAAAGAATCCATGGCACATGAGAGGGAATTAAAAGAAGACATGATTATTGGAATTGAAATTGAATTAAAGAGAAATAATCCTTGCATTAATTAATCATAAAAGTATCTAAATGACAAAATTGAACATAACAAAGAACATGGAAGAATAAAACCAAGTTAAGAGAACAAACTAGAGTGATGAAGTCTTGATGAGGAAATAACTCTTCTTAATGTTCCAATGCTAAGACCAATTGAAAATTAAAATTCTAAAAACTAGAGAGAAAAACCTAAGAGAGTGAAAAAACTAGATCTAAAACTACTGAATGAATGTGCGTGTTGTTTCTGCATATTCTCTGACTCTAGTCTGCTGTTCCGGGCCAAAAACTGGGCCGAAATAAGGTCCAAAATCGCCCCCATCGAATTCTGCAGATTATGCAGATCGCACATGTCACGCGATCGCGTCATCCATGCGGACGCGTCGCTTGCGCTTTTTCCTCTCCACGCATTCGCGTCGTCCACGCTACCGCGTCACTTGCGCTTTCCAATCCGTGCGGCCGCGTCGCTGCGATTTGCATTCCTTTGCGCGGTCGCGTGAGCCATGCGACCGCGTCACTTCTCGCTGGTTATCTCCTCAAATTCTTGTGTTCCTTCCATTTTTGCTAGCTTCCTCTCCAATCTCCATCTCATTCATGCCCTATAAGGCCTGAAACACTTGACACACAGATCACGGCATCGAATGGAATAAAGGAGAATTAAAAGTAAATAATTAAGGTCTCTAGGAAGTAATTTTCAAACATGTACTGAATTTAGGAAGGAAATCTAAATGCATGCTAAATTGATGAATAAGTGGGCAAGGATCATGACAAAACCACACAATTAAACACAATATAAACTATAAAATAGTAGTTTATCATCCATCCTTGATGCATATTGTCATTGTAGCTCCCATTTCCTACAACATAATTTGAACCAAACTCATAGCCAAAGTGATGAGAATTCATAATAGCAAGAGAAAATAAAAACAAAACTAGTAAGAACTAATAAAAGCTAACTCCTAAAACAAGCAAAAACTAGCAAAGAAGCATATTAACATATATACAATAGCCAATAACATAACACCATTGCAACTCCCCGGCAACGGCACCATCAATTTGATAGCGAGAATTGTTGTCGGTCTAGAATTTCTCTTGTAGAAATAAGAACTTCGTTGTAAGCATAGCTCCAAACCAACAAACAACTCTCACATCAAATTAAATTTTGGTTTTGTCACATGTAACAAACCCCAAATGAAAATTAACCGAAGAATTTAAACTCCGGGTCGTCTCACAAGGAATTGCAATGAAGTGCTCAATTATTGGCTATGAAGATGTAAGGGGGGTTTGATTTGGTGAGAGGGCAAGAAATTAAATGACAAGAAAAGTAAAGAGAGAAATTAATAAAGAGAGACATTCATGGCAAGGTTTGAGATCATAGGATTTCTATCCTAGTCATGCAATGATCAATTCATCTTATTTAGTCAACATCAACACATAGGGAGAAATTCAAACAAGATTAATCAATCATATCACAATAATAAAAAAGAATTTATCTTATTACGTCATCTCCAACATTGGAAGAAGATATCATATTATCTTCCATGAGAGAAAGTCTAATAAGACTAGCTAATCTCAATCCAAAAGTCCTAATCAACTTACTAATTAAATTAGCAAAAGATTAGCGTCAATGGAAATAATATTAGCAAACAATTCTAGATCACCAACATGAGTTGGGTTTTCATGACTCAAGATTGCCTAATTACTCTCTCCAAGCCAAGAATGCTCAAAATCTACTCTAACATCCAACCAAGTATTTTGTCAAACACTTGGAAGGCATAAAAGGGAAGCATAATAAATGACAAGAAATAGTAAAATCTATCAACTACCAATTACAAGAAAAGTAAATCAACAACTTAAATCCTCAATAAAAGAACATCAAACATTAAATTGCATTAAAAATAAATCAAATCCAACAAGAGTTCATCAACATTAAAGAGAGCAAAATAAGAAATGACAAGTAAAACTAGAAGAACAAAGATGTAGTAACAAGAAATTAAAAGGGAAGACTAAATCAAAACAAGAATTGAAAATTAGATTTAAGAAAATTAAACCTAAACTACCCTAAATTCTAGAGAGAAGTGAGAGCTTCTCTCTCTATAATTCTAACTTAAAACATGATGAAAACTAAACTATGACTACTTCGTTTATTCCCCCCTTCAATCCCTGGGTTCAATAGCATAAGAAATGAGTTGGATTGGGCCCAAAATGCTTCAGAAATCACTGGGGGCGATTTCACTTTTAATGGGTCATGTGCAGCATCAGCGCGCACGCGTACATGGCGCGTTCGCGCCCCTATATGTGAAACAAAATATGGCAAATTTTATATTATTTTGAAGCCCCAGATGTTAGCTTTCCAACGCAATTGGAACTGCCTCATTTGGACCTCTGTAGCTCAAGTTATGGTCGATTGAGTGCGAAGAGATCAGGCTTGACAGCTTTACGGTTCCTTCATTTCTTCATGAGTTCTCCCACTTTGCATGCTTTTCTCCTCACTTCTTCCATCCAATACTTTCCTTCTAAACCTGAAATCACTTAACAAACATATCAAGGCATCGAATGGAATTAAAGTGGATTAAATTTAGCTATTTTTAGGCCTAAAAATCATGTTTTCACATTTAAGCACAAATTTAGGGAGAATTACAAAACCATGCTATTTCATTGAATAAATGTGAGAAAAGATGATAAAATCCCCCAAAATAAGCACAAGATAAACCACAAAATCGAGGTTTATCAACCTGCAAGAGACTCCGATGCTAAAGTCAGTACGGGCTTCAGGTAGGTTTTTTGTAGAATTGGAATATGAGTTACTCCTGGATGCTCTAGTGTATTTATAGTAGTGCCTGATGATCATCCTTTGAGATAAGTTTATTGTCTTATCTTATCTTTTGTGGGTGAGATCATTATCTTTGGCTAACCGCCTTCTAGTGAGCGGTGGTTCTTTTTACTTTGGGCCTTCTTGGGCCTCTGTGGTGATTTGTCCGAGCTCTTTATGAAGAGGTCGGTGGTGAGCCAACCTTTAAAGAGGTCGGTCGATCTGCTTTAGTCCTACCCGGACCTTATAGCTCGGTCCAGGGTATGAACACTATTAATTTTGAATGATGGAGCTTATTGGAAGTCCAAGCATTGATGGATGTTCGAGGTTGAATTCATGCACAAGGCACCGTGACAAGGAGCTTCCCATAAGTCCAACTTAAGGATAATAAACAAAAGTGCTAGGTGGGAGACAGCCCACCATGGTAAACTCTTTTCATTTTTCACTTTTGTAAATATTGGTAAAATTAGTTTAATTTCATGTTTATGTTAGTTTGTTGAGTTTATCTAGTAGTCTAGTATGTTAAATAAGGTTTTATGGTGTTTTGGTAGCTGTTTGGAGGTTTGAAAATGGTTGGTTTGGTGCAAGAAATTAAAATATTTTGAAAAATAGAACACCCAGCCATGCGTACGCGTCACCCACGCGTATGTGTGATACGGGTGCATCATTGCCTATTTTAGTTGTTATTTTAATAGATTTTTGTTTAGTTTTCATACAAACTTTGTTAATAAATAAGTAATAGCATGAACTATCTTTGCATGAAATAAAATCTCAAGCATAGGTGAATTTTAGCTAATATACAAGGTAAATATGATAAAATAGATCACACTAAATGAAGTTTTAATTTTGAGTATTATTAGCACACTTAGTATATAAAGATCATCTTGTATATTACATTGATGCACTTATTTGCTTGATGATAGGCAAAGCAGAAGCAAAGGAAAACAAGGAGCATCCAAGAGAAGAGCGCCTTTGGCGCTACGCTCCCCTTCAGAAGGGCTCCGTTCTTCACCAAGAGCGCCTGCAATAGTAGAGGAAAATTTAGCTGGCAACGCGTACACGTAGATGATGCGTACGCGTCAAAGTGATATTTGGCTGGTGACGCGTATGCATGGGTAATGCGTACGCGGGAGAGCGACAATTTTGAAGGAGCATGTGCACGCATGGATGACGCGTACGCGTGAGGGTAAAGTTTCTGCAAGGCCACGTGCACGAATGGACGAGGCGTACACGTGGAAGAGTGGTCTTGGGTGCGAGCGAGGCGACGCGCATGCATGGATGACGCGTACGCGTCACAAGTGCCAAATGCTGAATGACTGATGAACATATTTTTCGTATGGTTTAGAATTTCACAATTGAAATCTCGTTGCAAGTATAGTTTCTAAACAACAAACAATCCTCTCATGCAAAAAATTGGTTGTCACAAGTAACGAACCCCAATAAAAATAACCGAACTATTCAAACCTCGGGTCGTCTCTCAAATGGATGACAAACTTCGTGTTCTTCTTCAAGGACAAGTGAAGATGCAAAGGAACGTACTGGAACTCACTACTGCCTTAACCGAGGTGGTAAATAAATTAGCTTCCCAACATCTGAGCACTCAGAGTACTCCCATGGCTACATGTGGAGAATCAAAAGAAGAGCGTAGCATGAAGGAGACACTAGAAACTTCGGTGGACAATGAGGAGCATGGCTTTGTATTGGAACAAGTGGAGGAAGCCATAATAGTTGCAGAGGAAGAAGTGGTTGCAGACTTAGGAGATGCTAAACCTCCATGGCAAAGTCAGGTTATAGAACCTCCGTCCAAGGCGATTGAAATTGATGTTGAGGAGGGTGTACAACCTCCAAGGCATATCATAGTTGAAGACTTGGAAGAGGTTGGTCAAGAGATGGAGATTAAAGAAGAAGAAGCACAGCCTCCCATGCCCTTGGTGAGCAATGAAGAAGAGATTGAATTGGAAGAAAGCTACCAAAAGGAAGAGGTTGATATTGAAAAAACTTGCAAAGAGGTAGAAGTTGTCAGAGAAGAGCACAAGGGAGTGGAGCTTGCAAATTCGTTAGAAATACCTCCCCCTAAGTTGCCATCATCCTTTCACAACATTCAAGTGGGTAAAATTCATATCCCTTAGCTTTCTAATTCCACTTGAATATGGGCTACTGGAGACGGATGGTCAACTTAGAGCTCTTTGTGGCATTAAGAGTAAGAGGAAGATGGTTAGTGGTTGGAGTTGTCAAGCAAGGTTCAACATGTTTGTTTGCTCAAAGTTTAAATGCAAGGGTGGTGCGGTTATTTTACAACCACACTTACTAACCGGCAAGTGTACCGGGTCGTACCAAGTAATACCTTACGTGAGTAAGGGTCGATCCCACGAGGATTGATGGACTAAGCAACAATAGTGTTTGATAGACTTAGTTAGACAAACAAAAATTGGTGTTGAGATGCAATACAAAAGACATTAAACAATATCAAAAATATTGAAGAAGGGCAAGTAATTAAGATGGGAATAATATATGGAGAAGACAGTTAAGGTTTTAGAGTTATCTATTTTCTGGATTGACTTTTCTTATTAACTAATTTTAATCATCTAAGATTTAATTCATGGCAAACTATTTATGACTAGACCCTAATTCCTTAGACCTTCCTAGTCTCCTCTAAGATTCATCAACTGCCAATTCCTTGGTCAATTGATTCCAATTAGAGGGTGATAATCGAATTCCAGTTTATATGCCACAAGAATCCTAATTATCCACAAATAAGGGGATTATATGTCACGTATCTCGTTAAATACAAACAATTAGAAATTCAGGATAATATGTTTTCAAGCTATTGTTCAAGTAAAGAGCTTTTGCAAGTTTTACAAGAACTCAAATAGAACATGGGTCATACTTCCGTTCCACCCAAGTTCATAAAATAAAGAACGAAAACAATTATTGAAATATAAATCAAAACATAAATTAAAATAGAAAAAGCAATAAAATCAATCCATAGAAATAGATAGAGCTCCTAACCTTAACAGTGGAGGTTTAGTTGCTCATAGAAAAGAGAGAAAATTAGGATTGTCAATTATGTTGACCTGATGGGATCAGGTGGAATGTTCCCAGGACCTCTCTACAAAGGAAGGAAAGCTTCCTCCTTTTATAACTAATCCTAATAAATTTAAAAATCTAATATCTAAAACTAAAAATTAAAATAATATCTTTTCCTAGAATTAAAATTTGAATTTAAATTCGAATTAATTTAAATAATCAAATCTTCAATGGATGGATGGGGACCACTTGAATTGTCCATGCTGCAGCTTCTAATCTGTGTTTTCTGGGCTGGAAACTGGGTCAAAACAGCCCAGAAATCGCCCCCAGCGTTTTCTGCATTTTTCTGCACGTGGCACATGTGACGCGTCCGCGTCGTCCACGCATTCGTGTCATTTGTGCATATTCTAGTCCACGCGTTCGCGTCAGGCACGCGATCGCGTCATTGCGATTTCCTCTATTCTGCGCGATCGCGTGAGCCATGCGTCCGCGTCGGTATTCGCTGGTCATCTCCTTGGCTTCTTTTCTTTCTCTGCAGAAACTTCATCAAATCCATCCGAATGCTACCTAAAATAAATAAAATTGCACAAAACTCAAAATAGCATCCATAGTGGCTAAAATATAATTATTTCTTAATTAAATTCAACAATTTAGGTGCAAATTCACTAGGAAAATATAGGAAAGATGCTCACGCATCACAACACCAAACTTAAACTGTTGCTTGTCCTCAAGCAACCAAAACTAATATAAGCTTAGGACGTGAATTTGCATGAGAATGAGAGTTCGATTAAGCCCATGTCTTCTCTTATAGTGGGGTTTACAACTGCAATCCTGAACAGTTTTGGCATCTCACTTTATCCTTTGAAGTTCATAATGATTGGCATTCATAGGAACTCAGAATTCAGATAGTGTTATTGATTCTCCTAGTTCAGTATGTTGATTCTTGAACACAGCTACTTTATGAGTCTTGGCTGTGACCCTAAGCATTTTGTTTTCCAGTATTACCACCGGATACATAAATGCCACAGACACATAACTGGTGAACCTTTTCAGATTGTGACTCAGCTTTGCTGGAGTCCCCAGTTAGAGGTGTCCAGAGTTCTTAAACACACTCATTTTACTTTGGATCACGACTTTAACCGCTTAGTCTCAAGCTTTTCACTTGACACCTTCACGCCACAAGTACATGGTTAGGGACAGCTTGATTTAGCCGCTTAGGCCAGGATTTTATTCCTTAGGGCCCTCCTATCCATTAATGCTCAAAACCTTGGATCCTTTTTTACCCTTGCCTTTTAGTTTAAAAGGTTATTGGCTTTTTCTGCTTGCTTTTTATTTTATTTTATTTTATTTTATTTTTCTTTTTTTCGCAAGCTTTGTGTTTTTCACTGCTTTTTCTTGCTTCAAGAATCAATTTTATGATTTTTCAGATTATCAATAACATTTCTCTTTTTCATCATTCTTTCAAGAGCCAACAATTTTAACATTCATAAACTTCACTATCAAAAAATATGCACTGTTCATGTCATGCATTCAGAATCACAGAAAATATCACCACATTTAAGTAATTGAGACTACTCTAAAAATTTAACTCAAATTCTCATGCACTACATCTGTTTTTCTTTCTTTTTGATTTCAAGCTTAGTGGGCAATACATGAGACATCTTTTCAGAATAAAACTAGTCTTAGGATTCTAACTAATAAAGGATCATGCAGCAAACAAAGTAAAATAACAGGAAACCGGAACATAACATAGACAAAGAGGGGAGAAATAAAAAAATAAATGGAACTCAACCACCTTAGTTATCCTAGCAATCGTTTATTCTTCAGGTTGTGCTCCTCAGTGAAGATGATTCGCCTCCCTTTTGGTGCCATAGGAATAAACAGAAAACCCTTAAGCGAAGCGTCAACACCAAACTTAAAAGTTTGCTTGTCCTCAAGCAAAGAAGAACTGAAAATAGAAAGAGATAATTTATTATGAAAGAAAGAAAAAGAAGAGGATAAAAGAATAAGAGAAAATTAAGATTGGGAGAGAGAGGGAAAGAAAACTGGGTGGAATTAGTGCGACGCAAGCGACGCGGATGCGTGAATCACGCGATCGCGCGGTTAGCGCGCTGTTGAAGTGGCACGAACGCGTGGGTGACGCGATCGCGTGGATGGCCGATATTGAAAAAACGACGCGAACGCGTGGGGTACGTGTTCGCGTGACCAAATTTGTGCTTTTAGCACACTTCTTGCCCGAAGCCAGCACAACTCTCTGCCCAAGCACTCTTTTACGTCGATTCTGCAGGTCACGCATTCGCGTGAGTGACGCGGACGCGTGGGAGGCAGTTTTCCTACATGACGCGGGTGCGTCATCGACACGGTCGCGTGGAACAATTTGTGCCAAAGGCATTATTCCAGCGCCACTCCCTCGCAACTCTCTGTCAAATTTATTTTTTTCACACACACCCATCTGAGGCGGACGTGTCAGCGACGCGTGCGCGTCGTGTGCACTCTTTTTTTTTAAGCCTGAGGTGTTCGGTTCCTGTGATAAAATAGCTGCATGATCAGAAAATTGGTAAGAACTTAATAAAAATCAACTAAGAAAGAAAACTACTATTACGAAAAACAACTAAGAATAAAAAAGAACGATCATACCACGGTGGATTGTCTCCCACCAAGCACTTTTAGTTAAAGTCCTTAAGTTGGACATGTTGTGAGCTTCCTTGTCATGGTGGCTTGTGCTTATACTGATCTAGGAATCTCCACCAATGTTTGTAATTCCAATGGCTACCGGGATCCCAAACTAGGCGCATAACGCCTTTGAGAAAGTTGAAGTAAGTGACAAGGTCCCAAGAGTGTTGATTGTGGGAATGAATTCCAGGGTCCCAAACCTTGCTTTTATACCCGTCTTCTTGTGTATCACCATTGTTCCCACCGGGTGGCAAGCAATCTGAATTCTCATAGAGACATCCAAACAACCTTCTAGACCCATTCAAATTAGCTCTACACCAATTCTTGCACTTATATTCGGAGCATGCAACCATATTGAACCTTGCTTGACAACTCTTACCACTAACCATCTTCCTCTTGCTCTTAATGCCACAAAGAGCTCTAAGTTGACCATCCGTCTCCAGTAGCCCATATTCAAGTGGGAAAGTAAGGATTAAGGATAGGAATTTTACCCACTTGAATGTTGTATTGGATGGTGATGGCTTTGGAAGAGGTCTTGCAAGCTCTACTCCCTTCTGTTCTACTTTGAATTCTACCACCTCCTTGCAAGCTTCCTCAATTTCAACCTCTTCTTCTTGGTGGCTTTCTTTTTCAACTAATTCTTCATTGCCCTTGGTCTCAGAGCCAGCTACTTTACCACTTCTCAATTGAATAACCTTGCAGTCTTCTCTTGGGTTCACCACTGTATCACTTGGAAATGTACTGGCAGACCTCTCAGGTAATTGCTTGCTTATTTGGCCCATTTGCACTTCCAAGTTTCTAATGGAGGCTCTGGTTTCCTGCATAAAATTCATCATCATCTCCCAATTAGAATCTTCTTGGAATTTAGAGTTTGCCTGCTGAGTTGATTGAAACCGGTGGTTATTAAAATTATTCTGTTGAAAGCCGCCTTGAGAGTTATTGTTGAAATTCTGAGGTCTCTGAGGTTGGTCTCTCCACCCAAAGTTTGGGTGATTTCTCCACCCCTGATTGTGGGTCTTAGAATAGGGATCATTATTGGGATTTCCAGGAGCACTCCTTATGTAATTGACCTTTTGAAGAGAATTTTGGGTGTCGATAGCTGAAACTTGTATGCTACCCATCTGTTGAGTAAGTAGATTTAATTGCTGAGACATAAGCTTGTTCTGAGCAAGAATAGCATTAAGAGTTTCTACTTTCATAACACCCTTCTTCTGAGGAGCCTCAATATCTGATGGTGGCTCTTGATATGAATATGGAGATGGTGGCTCTAGATAGTTGGAACATGGAGCAATGAAGTTTCTTTGGTTTTGACTTTGCCAACCAAAATTTGGATAGTTCCTCCATCCACCATAATATGAATCACTACTTGGGTGTGAGTAGTAACCCATGTGATCTCTCTCCATTATTTTTCCTTAGCACAAAACACCAAACAGAATCAAACGCACCATGTGGAAAATAGGAAAGCAAAGAAGATAATTTTTTTTATTTTAGAGAAAAATTACTACAGGGACAACAAACTTAATTTCAAAAATTAAGAGATAAAAAAAAATTTTTAAATAAAATAAATCAAAATATTTTTATTTTTATTTTTTTTCTAAATAAAAAAAGAAACGAACAGGGGAGGGGGGAAGTAAACGAAACGAAAAAAAGAAAAAAAAGGACGTAAGTTTTTTTTTTTAGAAGTAGAATAATAAAAAAAAGAAACAGGGAAACGAAAGGAAAAAAAACGGAAGAAAGGAAAAAAATAAATAAATAAATAGCGAAATAAAGAAAAATAAAATAAATTTTTTTTTTGAAAATATTTAAAGCAAGATTTAAATAAAATTAAAAATAAAATGCCTAATCTAAGCAATCATGTAAGACCCAGAATATTTGAAAAGTCTTATTATGATCAAGTCTCAAATCCTACAGTTATTTATAGCCTTAATTTCAGGGATTATTTTATTAAAGATAATTAAGGCAAGTTTTGATTTATTGGATTTGAGATAAGTTATGATTATTATCCAATTTTATAATTATTGGATTATTTTCTATATTTAAAGTATAAGGTTGATAGTTATGAAATAATAAGGATTTTATATGATTTGGATTAGATAAATAATATTTTAAATATTATTACCGCTATTTTGGAAAATGAAGAAATTAAGTATACTATTTCTAATTTTTAGATTTGGGCATTTTATTGAAAATAATTTGTGAAATTGGTGAGCAAATAGTATTTTCTATATATAATTAGTGTTGGATTTAATTTGGGTTTCAATTACTATATTATTCCCAATTTTAAGTGAAATTACCAATTTACCCCTAACCCTAAAACCCTAACCCATGACCCGGTAACCCATTGTTTTCCCCATGCCCCATCTGCAGCCGAAACCCCCTTCTTCCTAACTCAGCAGCAGTGTTTCTTTTCCATGATGGAAAAGGAAAACAGAAACAGAAAAGAAGATGAGGGGGAATCAGAAGCACAACACCCACGGCGCACGATGTCCGAAGGAGAAGAAGAGGAGAGGAGAAAGGAGGCCGCGCCGGCGCGTCGGGCTTCATCACTGCCGTCGCGTCGCCGTCACCGGCCCTACGAGTGGCCATTCGCACTGCTGCCGCGTTCCGCGACAAGAGGATGTTCGCAGAGGGTAGCGTCAGAGAGAGGGAGAGGCTGAGCGTGGGGCTTTCGACGTCCTCCTCGTCGCAGACTAGCTTGCCGCCGCCGCTGTGATGCTCGCGTCGTCGTCCTCCTCACTGTGGAATCTGAGTCCTCGTCATCCACGGAGGGCCGAAGAGAGAAGCTCGAATAGGAGAGAGAGAGAGATCGGCGGAAGGGGGATCTTGTTCTGCAGTAGTGCCTCCGCCGTCGCGGGTCCTCCTCTGCCCTTCCACCATCGCCGAAGTCCTCCATCACCGTGGCTTGCTGTTCGAAGCTGCTGCCTCGCCACTACTGGAGGTCTACCCCGATCCGGTTTGAAGGAGAGGACGCCATTGAGTGGGGGAAACGCCTCTGTCACGCTCCTCGGTCACTGGTGGTGGAGCCGCGTCGCCGTCACCCCTGGGTTGCTGTTCTTACCACCGCTGCTAAAACCACAGCTGAGGCTTTTGCCGTTTCTGCTGCCGGAGAATGCAGCTTAGCCACTGGAAAACCACTGCCGGTAAGGGTCCTTGCATTTGGTCTTCATTCCTTTCTATTCATGGGTCTTTATCGTCATGACGTTGTTGTGCAGTCGCGGTTGTCGGAGTCTTATATTGTCGCTGCCGCTTGAGGCGGTTGACGGAGCCGCTACCAGGTTGATATGGAGCTGCGGCTGTTTTGTTAATTCAGTGAGTATTTTACGTTTCGAAACCTCCGCGTTAATGTCTTGTTATGTATATTAAGGTCTTGCGGTATTATTGTGTTAGGAGTTAGAATCCGGTTTGCTTATGCGCTTGTAGCTGTTTCTGATTTTGAGGGTAACAAGTAGAGCCGAGGTTTTGGTTGCCGGTGATTTCGAGTTGTGGACAAAAAGCACTCTGTGAGGCGTTTGGGTTATGGAATTGCGTTTTGAGGTAGGGGCGCTTTCCAAAAACTATGTTTTATATATTGGAATTATTACATATGGATACTGATATGAGACAATTGGTATTTGGTGATTGTATCTGCCTTGTGTGATATTTGATTGTCTCGAATGGTTAAGGATGCATGTTTGGCTGAATTGTTGTGCGGCTTGTGAAATATATTGTTTTGAGGTTGATTCTTTAAAGATTTGAAATCTGAGTTTGATCCGTTGAGGATTGATTTGAATTGAGTTAATTATCTTGATAATGTGAAAGGTCGAACGCACTTTTGAATTCAGCCTGGTTTACTTTAATTGACTTGGTGTTGGACAAATGATTTGTTATTGAGCCGTTTCTTTGAAGCTTTGGAAATGAGTTAAATCGGTTGATATTGAGTTGATCTTGAAATGGTTTTCTTGAAATATGCCACTGAGGCGACTGTTGGATTTAGCTTGCTTTGAATTGATTTCTGGTTTTGAGCTGTTGAAAAGGAATGAGAAATGGTTTAGTTGGGACCCGAACCGGGTGGCAAAAGTCCAAGTTTTAGGGGAGGTGCTGCCGAAATTTCTATAAAATCCGAGTCTTTATTGAAATGTTGTCTGGAAAATGATGAGTTAAAGACTTCTACAATTTTATTTGAATTATCGAGAAAAGGATGATTCATGCTTTCGAAATGAATTAATAAAGAAGAAATTGTGATTTAGTCTTGCTTCTTAAGAAAGGCATTGTATCTCTTTCAGGAGAAGGTTATTTAGATGAAACTTGTATTTTAAAGCTGTTTGGATGTGAAAAGGGTTTATGCCTTTGAATTTGACTTGGGGGTTTTAATTAAAGAAGTTTCAATGACTTTGAAAGAACCTGAATGTCTATTGACAAGTTTCATTTTGAAATGTTTTGAGAAAGGTTTTAAGTACTCTTTGAATTCTGAATTCTTGCAAGACTAAAACAATTTTGAACAGTTGAAACGTTCTAGAATTTATCATGGGGGTTGAAGTTGGTTTTGCCTAAGTAAAGGAAACGGCTTTGAAAGAAGTAAATGATTACATGACTCGGTTTGGCTTAGATCCTATTTGCTTACTCAAATCAGAAAGCCAATGTTTTAATGATTTTAAATGAATTTGGCGAAATGAGTTATGTTATTCTCCCCTAAAGACTTGGGACTCTGCCGAGAAACTTTTGTTATGAAATCCCATTGTTGTATGGGTGATTTTGAATACTTTGAAATAAATCCTTAACTTGCCATGGTTTTGGAAGTTTTGGAAAGAGAATGCCGAGAGTGGCTTTGTTTTAAAAAGGGAACTCACTTTGAGTAAATTTGGCTTATGAGCCTGAGATGATTTGAGAAACGAGATTTCTAAAGCCAAGGCTGAAAAGAGTTGAAACTTGATTTCAAAGTGAAGCGATTTGAGAAAAAGTGATTTATGGCTTAAATGCCGGTTTTATGAATTTGATGATGTTGGATGGAGGAAGTGCTGTTTTGTTATGGGCCAGAATGGCTGTGTATGATTATGAATATTGGCTGGTTCTGGATTGAACCGTGGGCCGGAATGGCTGTGTATGATATTGATTTATGGCTGATTGCCGAATGAGTTATGGGCCGTATGGCTGACTATGAATTATGAATTTAAGCCGGATGGCTAAGATGGATGTTGATCCATGGTTGGGACTGAATGAATATATGCTTGAGATACCTGGGTAGTAGCAAGGGTTGTGGTTCGTCCCACTTGCTCCAGGTCAGAGATTGTGACGCCTGGGTAGTAGCGGTAGTAGTGGTGATTCCACTCGCTCCAGGTTGAGCTTTTAAACACCCTCCTGGGTAGTAGCCGCAGTAGTGGTTGTTCCACTGGCTCTGGGTTGAGCGGGTAGTAGCAATGGGGTTGTAGCTCAAACCTACTTGCTCCGCGAGGGGTGTTTCTGTCCATGGTTAGCTACCAGGACGTGTCGGGTTGGCTATATAACCGACAGATGATATCATCAGCCACTAGGGACAGGCATGCATCATATGCATTTATGTGACATTGTTTGGGTGTGCATATTATACTTGGTTTGCCTATGTGATTAATTGCTAATTGTTCTACTTGCAATAACTGTTTGCTTGTGCTTGCATCTTCCTATTTGTGTTTGCATCTGGGACTCTGTTGGATTGTGGTGATTGGTTGTTGGTTGGATTGTTTGGGCCTAGGGCCGTGGTTGGAATGAGATGAACCAATGGTTGATTTTGGTTTTATGTTTCTGGTTTGGAATAAAATATGAAAGGCTATTTTGATTCAGTTTAGATAAACCTTTTTGAAAGGATTTTGATGTTTTGAAAATTGAGCGGTTCCTCTTTCAGAAAAGATTTCCGACTTTACTTTTATTGTAAACCGTTGTTTTTGAAAAGAGGCATAAGACGGTTATTAATCACTGGTACGGTTTATCTTCATGTATCCTATTACAGTAATTCCCAAAAACCCTCTATTGAGAACCCTTTCGAGGATGATGTTCTCACCCCCCTACATTTTTCCCCTTTCAGGATATGGGCGCAGAAGTCACGAAGAGTTTATTTAATTGTTGTTGTGATGCTCTATATTGTTTTAGTTATGGTTTATTGTACCCTCGCCTTTATCTTGATATAATCTGTAAGAGGGATAGGAATTGTATTGGTTAATGTCTGTAATATTATTTATATATATGTATGTGTATATATATGGATGTACTCTTTATGAGTTTCTGTAAGTTGTATGGTATGTATGGACGTACGTTGTATGTTATCGAACAAAAGTACTTTTTGGGAGCGGTATTGTGGTTTAAAGTTTCAAACAGGCTCATATTTTAGTATTAAATAGTATAAGTGTCGTCGTAATGTCCGAGCTATCAGAGTCACGCAGCCGGAAGTGTGAGCTTTGGTAGTTAGGGTGTTATATTATGGTATCAGAGCAGTTCTTCCTGTAGAGCCTGAGGAATGGACTGACTATGCTTCAATTGCATACTCTGAGTGTTTGTCATGTATTAGGTCTTGTCGAATGACGAGAATTAGAGCTTTATGCACATGACGATCTATTGATTTAACGCTGTTAGTCTTGCATTGCATAATTCCTGATATTAAGTTTGGCCGGCTTAATACTAGTGAATTATGTATATGAAAGCACTGATGGGTTATCATAGATGAAATACGAGTTGAGTAAAGCGAATCGCGGGCTTTGGGAACGTTAAAAACCATTTCTCGAGGCTATTCAGTTGTGTGTCTTGAATTTTATTCGAGTCGATCTGTTCTTTTATACCCTAACCTGAAGTTCTTGTTTGCTAATCCTTTCGAAAAGTAATTTGATGTTCCACTCTATTTCTCTATTCATATGCTTTCTTGTTTGATCTTAATTGCATATGCTTGTTTGGAATCCTTGTTGCATCTATTTTCCTCTGTTTGAGTTCTTCTTGATTCAAGTATTCTTTGATATAGCCTTGAACTTGTCTTAATGTGCTGTGACTTTTAACTTCGGGTTCTGAGTCCATTCTTTGAGAAATTGTTGATTCAGTTTTTCTCTTACTTGACATTGATCACAGCCAATTTTGAGATTTTATAAATTGCTGTTGATTAGATATATACTTGTCTATATATGAGACTTTGGAATTATTTATACAGTTTAGCAACTCTCTATTTTAATACCTTGCCTGTGTTTTTACCGGTTCACGAAATTGCACTTACTTTAAAAGTAAATTGACTTTCTAGCAATTTTACTATAGTTCCAATGCACATCTTCAATTGATTATGTATTTGGAGTATTTTTCAAAATTCTGGAAAGAAAGGGGATTTTTCGCTTTTATCCCGATTGAGTTTCGTTTGGTAAACTTCACTTAATTTGTTTTGATTTGAGTTTGGTTTATCATACTACATGGTTTATGCCATTGTTATTCTTTTGAAAATGCTGGACTCATAGCTTTCTTCTTATGAACAGACTGGTTCCTTCTTAAACTTTTCACCTCTATGAATGTCATACGTGACCCTGTTTTTAACTAATCTTTTACATCTTGTGAACATTACCATTGATCTTGGTTTGTCCTCTCTTGTGGATCTCATCCTTATGTGGGTCAGTTTGATTCGTTTCAAATTAGTGCATAGCTTATTCTCTCATTATCTCTACAAGAGTTTTTAGTCAAAGAATTTTCATTGAGAAATTACAAATGATTGAGTTATCTTTTTCTATGACTTTTGTATTCTTTTGGATCAATTTAAAACTTGTTTGATGTTTCATGTCTAGTGGATCTTGTTTGAACTACTTTAAATTAAGATCCTTTCTGGCAAGGCTTGACCCCTTTTAGTACATCTTAAACTTCTTGAATGTTCTTCTGAGATAGTGATTTCAAGTATACTTTTGGAATCCTGTTTTGAATTTTATAAAGCAGATTGAATTCTCTTTGAAGAAGTTCCAAATCGAACTTATTTTTCAGTTGCTTGGTTATGATTGAAACCATTGTTCAAATTTTGGCAAAATTGTTTTAAGGTTGGCATGCGCTATTTTAAATGAAGTTTTGGAAAGCTTCCTTATTTAGTGGAAATCGGTTCGTTTGTAACGCATCACTTATTTCCTTTACCAAATTGTAAGCAAAATTTCACTTCAGAGTTTCTTTTCTAAAAAGAGTTTAACTTCCTCTTTCGTACTTATTATAAATGTTATACATGCTTATTTGAATATGGACTTTGGGAGTTTCTGAACAAGCATTTGATTTCTCTCCTGAGTTTTGTGAATTACTTTTGGTTAAGATTGTGCACTTAACTAATTTTCTAAAACATTTGATGAAAATATTTTAGCTCATAGCCAAGCCGGTATGCATCTTGTTTTTAAAACTCTACATGATCTATTTCAACATGAAATTGTATTGAAGTGAAGCCACGTTTATGCTATTGCTACTCTCTTGAAGAATGTTTGTTGCTCAACTTTTCTTCTAGACTGCAAAGTGGTTTTTTCGCAAGTTTTCGGCTCTTTCATGACCAATGTATTCGAAAGTATTTTTAATCATGCTCTTGAGTTCTGTGAGCTTTGTCTTGGGTTTGAAATATTCTCTTCTGTAAACCTCATGCTTCCTCGACTCAGCTTGGTTTGTTTCAAACTGATGCGCTGGTTTTCTTCTTATTGATCCTATTGAACTTCTTTGATCTAAGGGTTATCTTTGAAGTTGTCAATTGAATTGTGTCTAGCAAACTTCATTGCTTGAACATCCTTGTTTATCTGGAATTGGATATATTCTTTCAAATCTATGAGTATTGTCTTTGACATTTGTCTCTCCTTTCTAAGATCTCGTATTCTTCTGAGTAGACTCGAGAATTGTTTTGATATCACGTGTGATCTGTAGACGTAGTAACGCGATGCGTTAGTTCTTTAAGACGTGATATGTGCATACAGAAGTTGAGGCGGTAGGTGTGCAACGTATGAGTTGTGAGTGTTTTGTTCCTTGCGAACGGGTTGCGGTTGTCAGTCTTGTGGTCGGATATGAGTATTGAAAAGTGCCTGATGAGGTTGGAAAGTTGAAGCCCTGAGGCTGATATGAGATTAGTGTGCGGATGTTAAGCACGTTTTAACCTCATCCTGTTTTATAGCCTTTGATGCCTTGCCCTACTATCACATGATTGACCCATGTTATCTTTTGCATCAAGCCTACCTTGTAATGTTTGCTTTGCAATCACACTCCTACCTTTGCACCCTTATGCATATGACGATCAAAGTATTTGAAAATCGTATATATATGATTATATTTTGAGATATTTTTGCTTCTTCCTTAAATGTGTTCAAGGGTGAACTGTTATGGAATTTCTTTCATTTTGTGTCAATTTTCGAGGGAGAAAATTTTTATAAGGTGGGTAGAATGTAAGACCCAGAATATTTGAAAACTCTTATTATGATCAAGTCTCAAATCCTACAGTTATTTATAGCCTTAATTTCAGGGATTATTTTATTAAAGATAATTAAGGCAAGTTTTGATTGATTGGATTTGAGATAAGTTATGATTATTATCCAATTTTATAATTATTGGATTATTTTCTATATTTAAAGTATAAGGTTGATAGTTATGAAATAATAAGGATTTTATATGATTTGGATTAGATAAATAATATTTTAAATATTATTACTGCTATTTTGGAAAATGAAGAAATTAAGTATACTATTTCTAATTTTTAGATTTGGGCATTTTATTGAAAATAATTTGTGAAATTGGTGAGCAAATAGTATTTTCTATATATAATTAATGTTGGATTTAATTTGGGTTTCAATTACTATATTATTCCCAATTTTAAGTGAAATTACCAATTTACCCCTAACCCTAAAACCCTAACCCATGACCCGGTAACCCTTTGTTTTCCCCATGCCCCAGCTGCAGCCGAAACCCCCTTCTTCCTAACTCAGCAGCAGCGTTTCTTTTCCATGATGGAAAAGGAAAACAGAAACAGAAAAGAAGATGAGGGGGAATCAGAAGCACAACACCCACGGCGCACGATGTCCGAAGGAGAAGAAGAGGAGAGGAGAAAGGAGGCCGCGCCAGCGCGTCGGGCTTCATCACTGCCGTCGCGTCGCTGTCACCAGCCCTACGAGTGGCCATCCGCACTGCTGCCGCCGTTCCGCGACAAGAGGATGTTCGCAGAGGGTAGCGTCGGAGAGAGGGAGAGGCTGAGCGTGGGGCTTTCGACGTCCTCCTCGTCGTAGACTAGCTTGCCGCCGCCGCTGTGATGCTCGCGCCGTCGTCCTCCTCACCGTGGAATCTGAGTCCTCGTCATCCACGGAGGGCCGAAGAGAGAATCTCGAATAGGAGAGAGAGAGAGAGATCAGCGGAAGGGGGATCTTGTTCTGTAGTAGTGCCTCCGCCATCGCAGGTCCTCCGCTGCCCTTCCACCATCGCCGAAGTCCTCCATCACCGTGGCTTGCTGTTCGAAGCTGCTGCCTCGCCACTACTGGAGGTCTACCCCGATCCGGTTTGAAGGAGAGGTCGCCATTGAGTGGGGGAAACGCCTCTGTCACGCTCCTCGGTCACTAGTGGTGGAGCCGCGTCGCCGTCACCCCTGGGTTGCTGTTCTTACCACCGCTGCTAAAACCATAGCCGAGGCTTTTGCCGTTTCTGCTGCCGGAGAATGCAGCTTAGCCACCGGAAAACCACTGCCGGTAAGGGTCCTTGCATTTGGTCTTCATTCCTTTCTATTCATGGGTCTTTATCGTCATGACGTTGTTGTGCAGTCGCGGTTGTCGGAGTCTTATATTGCCGCTGCCGCTTGAGGCGGTTGACGGAGCCGCTACCAGGTTGATATGGAGCTGCGGCTGTTTTGTTAATTCAGTGAGTATTTTACGTTTTGAAACCTCCACGTTAATGTCTTGTTATGTATATTAAGGACTTGCGGTATTATTGTGTTAGGAGTTAGAATCCGGTTTGCTTATGCGCTTGTAGCTGTTTCTGATTTTGAGGGTAACAAGTAGAGCCGAGGTTTTGGTTGCCGGTGATTTTGAGTTGAGGACAAAAAGGACTCTGTGAGGCATTTGGGTTATGGAATTGCGTTTTGAGGTAGGGGCGCTTTCCAAAAACTATGTTTTATGTATTGAAATTATTACATATGGATACTGATATGAGACAATTGGTATTTGGTGATTGTATCTGCCTTGTGTGATATTTGATTGTCTCGAATGGTTAGGGATGCTTGTTTGGATGAATTGTTGTCGGCTTGTGAAATATATTGTTTTGAGGTTGATTCTTTAAAGATTTGAAATCTGAGTTTGATCCGTTGAGGATTGATTTGAATTGAGTTAATTATCTTGATAATGTGAAAGGTCGAACGCACTTTTGAATTTAGCCTGGTTTACTTTAATTGACTTGGTGTTGGACAAATGATTTGTTATTGAGCCGTTTCTTTAAAGCTTTGGAAATGAGTTAAATCGGTTGATATTGAGTTGATCTTGAAATGGTTTTCTTGAAATATGCCACTGAGGCGACTGTTGGATTTAGCTTGTTTTGAATTGATTTCTGGTTTTGAGCTGTTGAAAAGGAATGAGAAATGGTTTAGTTGGGACCCGAACCGGGTGGCAAAAGTCCAAGTTTTAGGGGAGGTGCTGCCGAAATTTCTATAAAATCCGAGTCTTTATTGAAATGTTGTCTGGAAAATGATGAGTTAAAGACTTCTACTATTTTATTTGAATTATCGAGAAAAGGATGATTCATGCTTTCGAAATGAATTAATAAAGAGGAAATTGTGATTTAGTCTTGCTTCTTAAGAAAGGCATTGTATCTCTTTCAAGAGAAGGTTATTTAGATGAAACTTGTGTTTTAAAGCTGTTTGGATGTGAAAAGGGTTTATGCCTTTGAATTTGACTTGGGGGTTTCAATTAAAGAAGTTTCAATGACTTTGAAAGAACCTGAATGTCTATTGACAAGTTTAATTTTGAAATGTTTAAAGAAAGGTTTTAACAAGTTTCTATTGACAAATTACTGAATTCAATCAGCAATTAGACTTTCTAACAAAACAGCTGGCCGAATTCAAGGAGATACTACAAGACACAAGAATGGCTAATATAAATATGGAGGTACAGTTGAAGCAAACAGAAAAATAGTTATCAAAACAAATAACAGAAGAGTGCCAAGCAGTTCAATTAAGAAGTCGAAAAACATTAAATACCTCACTTCAAGGCAGCAGGAAGCCAAGAAAAGAACAAACTGCTATCCAAAATCCCTCTGAGGACAGTAAGAGCCCAGAGAGGAATAACTCTGGCGTTCAAACGCCAGAAACAGGCAAGGATTTGGCGTCAAACGCCCAATGGAAGCTCAGTTCTGGCATTCAAACGCCAGGAACAAGTAAGGAGTTGGCATCCAACGCCACTCCAGTTTCTAACCCTGGCATTCAAATGCCAGTGAGGGATCAGACACACACAAGTGCTGATAACAACTCCTCTAAAAAGGCTTCTCCAACCACCTCTGTAGGAAATAAACCTGCAGTAACTAAGGTTGAGGAATATAAAACTAAGATACCTTATCCTCAAAAACTCCGCCAAGAGGAGCAGGATAAGCAATTTGCTCGCTTTGCAGATTATCTCAGGACTCTTGAAATAAAGATTCCATTTGCAGAGGCACTTGAGCGAATACCTTCTTATGCCAAGTTCATGAAGGAGATCTTGAGTCATAAGAAGGATTGGAGAGAAACTGAAAGAGTTCTCCTCACTGAAGAATGCAGTGCAGTCATTCTGAAAAGCTTTCCAGAAAAGCTTAAAGATCCCGGGAGCTTTCTAATACCATGCATATTAGAGGGTAATTGCACTAAGACAGCTTTATGTGATCTTAGGGCAAGCATCAACTTAATACCTGCATCCACTATCAGAAAGCTTGGTTTAACTGAAGAAGTTAAACCAACCCGGATATGTCTCCAACTTGCTGATGGCTCCATTAAATACCCATCAGGCGTGATTGAGGACATGATTGTCAGGGTTGGGCCATTCGCCTTTCCCACTGACTTTGTAGTGCTGGAAATGGAGGAGCACAAGAGTGCTACTCTCATTCTAGGAAGACCTTTCCTAGCAACTGGATGAACTCTCATTGATGTCCAAAAGGGGGAAGTAACCCTGAGAGTCAATGAGGATGAGTTTAAGTTGAATGTTGTCAAGGCCATGCAGCATCCAGACACACCAAAAGACTGCATGAAAGTTGATATCATTGACTCTTTGGTAGAGGAGGTCAACATGGCTGAGAGTTTCGAATCAGAGCTGGAAGACATCTTTAAAGATGTTTAGCCTGATTTGGAGGGTTCAGAGGAACTGAAAGAGCCTCTGAGATTTCCTCAGGAAGAGGAGAAACCTCCTAAACTCGAGCTCAAGCCATTACCACCATCCCTGAAATATGCATTTCTGAGAGAAGGTGACACTTTTCCAGTGATCATAAGTTCTGCTTTAAACCCACTAGAAGAGGAAGCACTAATTCAAGTGCTGAGGACACACAAGACAGCTCTTGGGTGGTCCATAAGTGACCTTAAGGGCATAAGCCCAGCTAGATGCATGCACAAAATCCTATTGGAGGATGATGCTAAGCCAGTGGTTCAACCACAGAGGCGGCTAAATCCAGCCATGAAAGACGTGGTGCAGAAAGAGGTCACCAAATTACTGGAGGCTGGGATTATTTACCCTATTTCTGATAGCCCCTGGGTGAGCCCTGTTCAAGTTGTTCCCAAGAAGGGAGATATGACAGTGGTTCATAATGAAAAAAATGAACTGGTTCCTACAAGAACAGTTACAGGGTGGCGCATGTGTATTGACTACAGAAGGCTCAACACAGCCACCAGAAAGGATCATTTTCCTTTACCATTCATAGACCAGATGCTAGAGAGACTAGCAGGTCATGAATATTACTGCTTTTTGGATGGCTATTCAGGTTACAACCAAATTGCAGTAGATCCTCAGGACCAAGAGAAGATAGCATTCACATGTCCTTCTGGAGTATTTGCTTACAGGAGAATGCCTTTTGGTCTGTGTAATGCACCTGCAACCTTTCAGAGGTGCATGCTCTCTATCTTCTCTGATATGGTAGAGAAATTTTTGGAAGTCTTCATGGATGCCTTTTCAGTATTTGGAGACTCATTCAGCTCCTGCCTTGACCATTTAGCACTTGTTCTGAAAAGATGCCAAGAGACCAACCTAGTTTTAAACTGGGAAAAATGTCACTTTATGGTGACTGAAGGAATTGTCCTTGGGCATAAAATTTCAAACAAGGGAATAGAGGTGGATCAAGCTAAAGTGGAAGTAATTGAAAAATTATCATCACCTGCTAATGTTAAAGCAATCAGAAGCTTTCTGGGGCATGCAGAATTCTACAGGAGGTTTATAAAGGATTTTTCAAAAATCCCAAAACCCCTGAGCAATCTGCTAGCTGCTGACACGCCATATGTGTTTGACACAGAGTGTCTGCAAGCGTTTGAGACCCTGAAAGCTAAGCTGGTCACAGCACCAGTTATTTCTGCACCAGACTGGACTCTACCATTTGAACTAATGTGTGATGCCAGTGACCACGCCATTGATGCAGTACTGGGGCAGAGGCATGACAAGCTTCTGCATGTCATTTATTATGCTAGCCATGTTTTAAATAATGCCCAGAAAAATTACACAACCACAGAAAAAGAATTGCTTGCAGTGGTTTATGCCGTTGACAAGTTTAGATCATACTTAGTAGGATCAAAAGTGATTGTGTACACTGACCATGCTGCTCTTAAATATCTACTCACAAAGCAGGATTCAAAACCCAGGCTCATAAGATGGGTTTTGCTTCTGCAAGAGTTTGATATAGAAATAAGAGACAGAAAAGGGACAGAAAACCAAGTGGTTGATCATCTGTCCCGGATAGAACCAGTAGAAGGGGAGTTTCCCCCCTCTATTGAGATCTTTGAGACCTTTCCGGATGAGCATTTGTTTGCCATCCAGGAAATACCATGGTTTGTAGATATTGCAAACTATAAAGCTGCAAGGTTCATACCCAAGGAGTACAGCAGGCAACAAAAGAAAAAATTAATTACTGATGCAAAGTACTACTTGTGGGATGAACCCTATCTCTTTAAGAGATGTGCAGACGGAATAATACGTAGGTGTGTGCCTAGAGAAGAAGCACAGAGGATCTTATGGCGTTGCCATGGATCACAATATGGAGGCCATTTCGGAGGTGAGCGAACAGCCACCAAGATCCTCCAATGTGGCTTCTACTGGCCTACACTCTATAGGAATTCCCGAGAGTTTGTACGTAACTGTGACAGTTGCCAAAGAGCTGGTAATCTGCCTCATGGTTACGCCATGCCTCAACAGGGAATCTTGGAGATTAAGTTGTTTGATGTATGGGGAATTGACTTCATGGGACCTTTCCCACCATCATACTCAAACACTTATATTCTGGGGGAAGTTGACTATGTATCAAAATGGGTAGAGGCCGTTGCCACACCCACCAATCATACTAAAACGGTGCTGAAGTTCCTCCAGAAACATATCTTCAGTAGGTTTGGTGTCCCTAGACTACTAATCAGTGATGGGGGCACTCACTTCTGCAACAAACAGCTTTACTCTGCCATGGTCCGGTATGGTATTCGCCACAAGGTGGCGACTCCATATCATCCACAGATAAATGGACAAGCTGAAGTTTCTAACAGAGAACTAAAAAGAATCCTAGAACGGACTGTAAGTACCCGTAGAAAGGATTGGGCAAGAAGCTTGGATGATGCTCTGTGGGCTTACAGAACAGCATTCAAGACCCCTATAGGGACCTCTCCATACCAACTTGTGTATGGTAAGGCCTGTCATCTACCCGTGGAACTGGAACATAAGGCCTACTGGGCAACCAGATTCCTAAACTTTGATGTCAAATTAGCCGGAGAAAAAAGATTGCTCCAGCTGAATGAGCTAGAGGAATTCAGACTAACTGCTTTCGAAAATGCCAAGCTTTATAAAGAGAAATAAAAAAGGTGGCATGACAGAAAGCTGTCATCTAGAGTCTTTGAACTAGGACAAAAGGTTCTGTTGTTTAACTCTAGGCTCAGGCTATTCCCCGGGAAACTGAAATCCCGGTGGAGGGGACCATATGTGATTACAAGTGTATCACCATATGGTTATGTGGAGCTTCAAGACATTGATTCTTATAAGAAGTTCACTGTCAATGGACAGAGAATCAAGCACTATCTTGAAGGCAATGTTGAGCAAGAGTGCTCAAGGCTGAGGCTAGATTAAAAGCTCAGCAAGGTCCAGCTAAAGACAATAAAGAAGCGCTTGCTGGGAGGCAACCCAGCCATTAGCAAAACTTTTTCTGTTATTTCGCCCTATTCTTCATTTTATTTATTTATTTATTTTTAAAGCATATAAGTTCAATGTTAATAAGGTAAAGAGTCAATTGCATAGGTTCACAGGGTTACAGAAGGATTCAGCACACAAAACAGAGAAAAAGAGCTCACTGGCAAGAAAACGCCAATAAGAGGCACAACTGGGCGTTAAACGCCCAAAAGGAGCATCTACTGGGCGTTTAACGCCAATAAAGATAGCCATCTGGGCATTAAACGCCAGAAAGAAGTAGCTTCTGGGCATTTAACGCCAGATTGACAGCATCCTGGGCGTTCAGAAAAACGCCCAGTAACAAAGGGGTTTCTGGCGTTTAACGCCAGCTAGAAGCAACAGCTGGGCGTTAAACGCCCAAAACAAGCAACAACTGAGCGTTAAACGCCCAAAACATGTAGCAGTTGGGCGTTTAACGCCAGGATTGTGGGGAGTAGGCAATTTCGTTTTCAATTCAATTTTTTCCATTTTTTATGTTTCAATTCATGATTTCTTGCACAAACATGTTACAAATCCTAATTTTTCAAATCCTTTTTTTCAAAAAAATATCAAATGTATCTTAATTCATAAGCCCTTTTTCTTAATCCTCTTCAAATTATTTTCAAATCTTTTTCAAAACAAATCTATCTCTTTTCACTCTAAAATCTTTTCAAATCATCAATATCTTTTTCAAATCCTCACATCATCTTTTTCAAAATTTAGATTTATCTTTTTCAAATATCTTTCATATCTTTTCAATTTTAAATCATATCTTTTTCCTATCATACTTATCATTTACAAATCATATCTTCTATCATATCTCCTTCAAAATTTTAGAACCCACCCTCCCTTTCCCCTTTAAATCCTAATTCGGCCTCCCCCTCTCCTCCACAAGTTGCGCTTGGCTCTCCCTCTTTCCCTCTCCTTTCTTTTCTTTTGCTTGAGGATAAGCAAACCTCTAAGTTTGGTGTCTTTATCCGTGATCACTAAGCCAATACCCACTAAGATCATGGCTTCCAAGGGAAAACAAACCGACTCAAGAAGCAAGAAGGAAAATATTCCAAAACCACTTTGGAATCAAGGGAAGTTCATAACCAAAGAACATTCAGACCATTTTTACAAAATAATGAGTCTAAGGTCAGTGATTCCGGAAGTTAAATTTGATCTGAAAGAAGATGAATATCTGGAGATCCAAGAGCAAATTCGAAACAGGAGCTGGGAAGTCCTAGCTAATCCTGAAACAAAGGTGGGAAGAAATATGGTTCAGGAATTCTATGCTAATCTATGGCAGACGGACAAGCAGAGAATAGCTGGAACCGCATTCTATGACTATAGAACTCTGGTCAGAGGGAAGATTGTTCACACCCATCCTGACAAAATAAGGGAGATCTTCAAGCTGCCTCAACTGCAAGATGACCCAGACTCCTTTAATAGGAGAATGATGAGATCAAACCTGGGATTGGACAAAATCCTAGAGGACATATGCCTCCCAGGAGCCAAGTGGACAACCAACACAAAGGGTGCCTGATAAACCACTATTTTATGGTTTATCTTGTGCTCAATTGAGTGGATTTTATCAACTCTTTACCCACTTATTCATAATATTTGCATGGTTTTATATTTCCTTCCTAATTTTATTCTATAATTAGAAACTTGCTTCCCGAGCCTTTTAATTACAAAAAATTAATTTCTCCTTATCATCATTCGATGCCTTGATATGTGTGTTAAGTGTTTTCAGAGATTATAGGGCAGGAATGGCTTGGAGGATGGAAAGGAAGCATGCAAAAGTGGAAGGAATATAAGAAGTTGAAGGAAATGCTAAGCTGTCCAGCCTGACCTCTTCGCACTCAAACGGCTATAACTTTAGCTACAGAGGTCCAAACGATGCGGTTCTAGTTGTGTTGGAAAGCTAACGTCCGGGGCTTCGATTTGATATATAATATGTCATAGTTTCTCTGACTTTAGGCGATGCGACCACGTGACCTATACGGCCTCGTGTAGTGACAAAAATCAGCGTGTTTGAATTCGCAACTAGCGAATTCTGGACTGTTTCTGACCCAGTTTGCGGCCAAGAAAACACAGATTGGAGGCTATAAAGTGGGGGAATGCATCCATTCAAAAGAAAGCTCACAATTCACAATTTTAGGAGTAGATGTATTTTTTAGAGAGAGAGGTTCTCTCCTCTCTCTTAGGATTTAGTTTTAGGATTTAGGATTATTTCTTCTTCATCACAGGTTCAATGTTCTTTTTATTTATTTTTCTAATTTAATTTATGAACTCTTCCATGTTACATTTGATATCTTTATTAGTGCTAATTGAGGTATTTCAGAATTATGATTGCTTTCTTTTATTTATTATATAAATAATTTGGATTTTTTCCTTTTGGCTTTGGTTGAGTCATTGGAGACTCTTGAGTTATCAAACTCATTGTTAATTGAAAATTGGAATTCTTCAAGAATTAATTCGAGTTCCACTAACTCTAACTTTTCCCAAGGAAAGACTAGGACTTGAGGAATCAGAATTAATTCATCCACTTAACTTACCTTCATAGTTAGAGGTTAACAAAGTGGGAGAAAAATCCAATTCTCATTACAATTGATAAGGATAACCAGGATAGGACTTTCAGTTTTCATACCTTGCCAAGAGTTTTATTATCTATTTAATTTAATACAATTTACTTTCTTGCCATTTACTATTCTCGCTTTTTATCTTATACATTAAACCCCCCTCCCAATTTACAAACTCATAACCAATAATAAGAACACCTCCCTGCAATTCCTTGAGAAGACGACCCGAGGTTTAAATACTCGATTATAAATTTTAAAGGGGTTTGTTACTTGTGACAACCAAAACGTTTGTATGAAAGGACTTTTAAAGGTTTAGAAACTATACTTGCAACGAGGATTTATCCGTAAATTTCTAGACCACGCAAAAGTTCTCTCATCAAAATGGCGTCGTTGCCGGGGAATTGCAAACGTGTGCCTTATTATTAGTTATTGTAAATATTTGCTTTTTGATTTGTTTTTATTTTTATTTTATTTTTTTTACTTTTTTGTAAATTAAGAGGTTATTGATTTTTATTTTAAAATTTTTATCTTATCTTATCTTATTTCAAAAGTCAAATTTCAAAATTCAAATTTTAAAAAAAAATTTTAAAATTCAAATTTTGAAATTTAATTTTCAAATTCAAAATTTAAATAACCTTTTAATTTAAAATTTGTTTTTATTTTTATTTTTAATTTTTATTTGCTACTATGAACTCTCACCCTTTTGGCTATGAGTCTGGTTACAATTATGTTGCAGAAAGAAGAAATTATAATGAGAACAGGCATCAAGGTTGGAACAATCAAAGATGGGAGGAGCCACAAAGATTTGATCAACCCTCATGGCAACAACCACCTCCAATGGACTATCAACAATCACCACTATATGCATATAAACCCTCTCCTCAACATGACTTTGGACCACCATACTCACAAGCCCCTTTTTACCATTCACCTCCATATGACCATAACCCACATCCACCATACGAACCACCCTATGAACCAAATGAACCATACATAGATCCACCCCAAACCTCCATGGAGAAAGCACTTGCCGATCTAAACTCTACTATACAAGCTCTCTTCACCCAAATCGGACTACCAAATACCTTCAACAATCAACCCTCAAGCTCTAGTACACTTCCTTGTTAACCATAGAATGATCTCTCTATCCCATCACCACCATCCATGGAAGGGCACCCAGATCCATCAATCCAAGAGCAACATGATCCCAATGATGCTATTGACATGGAACAAGAGAGAAGGGATCATCCTCGCGAATCCATACTTCATAAGGAGTTAGAGGAGGCCCTAAAGGTGAAGGAGCCACCACCTCCATATACATCATGTCCATATCCATCTACCCAAGAGCCATATGATCCTAATCATGGAATCCAAGCGGAACAAGAATCAAGGGATCATCTCAAGGAATCAGTGGATCGTTTTCATGCAACCCTTCACCAATTGAATCAAGCAATAAATCAATTAGCTTCCCGACGTCGGATACTCAAGGAACCCCCATGGCTTCATGTGGGCAATCTAATGAAGAACGTAGCATGAAGGAAATATTAGAAACTCTAGTGGACAGTACGGAGCATGACTTTGTACTGGAACAAGTGGAGGAAGCTGTAATTATCGAAGAAGAAGAAAAAGTGGTTGCAGACTTAGGAGATGTTGAACCTCCATGGGAAAGTCAAGACATAGAACCTCCTTCCAAGACGGTTGCATTTGATATTGAGGAGGGTGTACAACCTCCAAGACATATCATGGTTAAGGACTTGGAAGAGGTTGATCAAGAGATGGAGATTCAAGAGGAAGAAGCACAACCTCCCATACCCTTGGTAAGTAATGAAGAAGAGATTGAATTGGAAGAAAGCTACCTAGAGGAAGAGGTTGGAATTAAAGAAGTTTGCAAAGAGGTGGAAGTTGTCAAAGAGCACAAGGGAGTAGAGCTTGAAATCACCTTGCCGAAGTTATTGGAGACCCCTCCCCCTAAGTCGCCATCATCCTTCACAACATTCAAGTGGGTAAAATTCATATCCCTTAGCTTTCTAATCCCACTTGAATATGGGCTACTGGAGACGGATGGTCAACTTAGAGCTCTTTGTGGCATTAAGAGTAAGAGGAAGATGGCCAGTGGTAAGAATTGTCCTGCAAGGTTCATTATGGTTGGAAGCTTTAAGTTTAAACGCAAAGGTTGGTGTAAAGCTCAACTGAATGGGTCTAGGAAGTTGTTTGGCCGCTTTAGTGAGAATTTAGATTGCTTGCTACCCGGATGGAATCATGATGATCAACAAGAAGACGGGTGCAAAAGCAAAATTTGGGACCCCGGAATCCAGCCTAGAAATCAACACTCTTGGGGCCTTGTCACTTGCTTTAACTTACTCAAAGGCTTTCTGCGCCTAGTTTGGGATCCCGAAGGCCATTGGAATTACAAACATTGGTGGAGATTCCTGGATGAGTTCAAGCACAAGCCACCATAACAGGGAGCTCACCAAATGTCCAACTTAAGGACTTTAACTAAAAGTGCTAGGTGGGAGACAACCCACCATGGTATGATCGTTCCTTTTTCAATTTTATTTCGTTTTGTTTGTTTTTATTTTATTTTATTTAATTTTCATTGAACCTGGAATTATTTATTGCATCTACATTAGCATTGCATTCTGCACTTTTCATGCATAAAAAAAAATAATTTTCATGCGACGCGACTACCTCATTGACGCGTCCGCGTCGTAGGTGTGGGAGAGAATAATAAAATGAACAGAGAGTCACGCGAGAGCGTGGCTGGAAGCGTGTCAATGGCACAAATCGTCCCACGCGACCGCGTCGCTGACGCGACTGCGTCATATGGGAATAATGGCCTCCCACGCGACCGCGTGCCCCACGCGGCCGCGTGACCAATATTTCGACGTAACAATGGTGCACAGCCGAAAGTTGTGCTAGAGTGGTGCTGGACTGGCGCTGGACGCGCAGCCCATCTCACGCGACCGCGTGCCCCACGCGGCCGCGTGACATCCTGCTAAGTGGCCACTCGCGCGATCGCATGTTCCATGCGATCGCGTCACCCAATATTTGGAAATTAATGATTTTTGAACAGAGAGTTGTGCGAGAGCGAGGCTGTCCTCGCGCCAGTAGCATAAAACGGGTCACGCGACCGCATGACCGACGCGACCGCGTCAATCAGTTTAAGCGCAAGCCGCACGACCGCGTGCCCCACGTGACCACGTCGCTTACGCCGCACAGCTTATCTTAATTTGCCAAATATCTTATCTTTTCTTCCCCAATCCTAATTTTTCCTCCCTCCTTTCTTACTTACTTCTTCTTCCCTTCTTTCCCTTCTCATTCTTCTTATCTTTTATTTTATTTTACTTAATTTATTTGAATATTTCATTCATTGCATTTTAATTTAGTGCATATTTTTATTTTCTTTTCTAAATTTATCATTTTTCCTTTGGTGTTGAATTTTCTTATTTCACTATTGCATCTTCTCTTGAAATATTTTTGGGTGCTTAGTAACTTGTTTTATTCTGCTTGGGTAACATTATCAATGCTAATCTTTTATGATACTCGTACTTCTCTTGCATTGATATGAACTTATACTATCTTGCATTAGCCACATTCCCCTCTCCTTTGTTGCAAATTCTACACCACTGGTATGCCATGGCTTCTATTGTTTTTTCATGTACATGTTGAAGCTTCCATGTATTTGAGACCCTTATCATTTGGCATTAACCCACCCATACTTCATTTATTTTCTTATCTTTACTTCTGGGTATTACTATTATTCTTTTTCTCTTCTTTCAGGCTGGCCACCGAAGACGGAAAAGGGAGAAACTTCTAAAAGGGGAGACAAACAAGTCTATCTGCACAATCCTTGAAGGAAAGCATCAGTTGGAACAACCTGTCCACCTGCACATCTCAGCATGCACCGAGGACGGTGCAATCTTTAAGTGTGGGAGGTCAATACTGATCTCCATGGGTTAGTTACTCTTCTATCTCAACACCAATGGTTTATTTTTCTTGTTAGTTGTTGCATTTGCATATTTGATTGTATGTTTATTTGATTTTGTGCATATTTTACCACTTGGTTGAAGTAATATTTTCTTTTTCAAAAAATTTTTATAGTATTTCACTAATTTAAATTAAAAATTTTTCTATTAAAACTTGTTTGAAGTTGTATTTGGAACATGATTTTTGAGCCAAAGAACACACAACCTGTGAGATTTTGAGCTTATTTACATGGTTACATTATTTAACCATAAATTTTTATTCTTGTGTGTTTTCTTCTCTATAATTGCAATCTTTGTTTTGTTCCATTCTATATGTCCATTATTTAGTGTATTTACATGCTTGCATATGATTGAGGCCATTGTTTGATTTTAGCTCACTTATCCCAAATAAGCCTACCCTTTAAATCACCCTTGTTAGCCACTTTGAACTTTTTAACCCCCTTCTATTTTATAACCACATTACTAGCCTTAAGCAGAAAAACAAAATAAAAATCCCAAGTTGAATCCTTGGTTAGCTTAAGATAGATATTGTGTATAATTTAAGTGTGGAAAATTTTATGGGAACATGGGATGATATGAAAAAGTAGGGAATTAAATTGAATAAGTTATTTGAAAATTTGGGAAGCATGCTCATATAAAATCAAAATAATTAAATTACCATGTGCATTAATATATATATATATATATATATATATATATATATATTAAGTAATTAAATAAGGGGATATAAAAAAATAAAAAATAAAAAAAATAAAAGAGAAAAATAATATTATCCCAAATGCAAAATAAAAAGAATCAATGCACATGGGACAACATTCAAAAATAAGTTTGATACTTGAGCATATAATACAAAAGTGGAAAAAATTTGGGTAGCTAGGTAAAGTATTTTTAAATTATATAAAGTATGTATATGTTAGGTGAGATCTTAGACTAATCAAGGATTCACTTTGTTAGCTCACTTAGCCTTATATACATACCCTCACCCTTACCTTAGCCCCATTACAACCTTGAAAAGACCTCATGATGTTTGCATTGGTACATTAAATTTCTGTTGATTGGTTAGATGAAGAACAAAGTTTTAGAAAGTATGACTACAGAAGAGTAGAGTGAATTACCCTATACACTTGAGAGACTAGAGTGATATACACTACTAGTAAGGGTTCAAGGCTTGATTCTATTTTTCCTACTTTCATGAGCTGTCTTCTTACAAGTTTACTTGCTTTTTATTGTATGATTTGAATTAGTGAAATCTGATTTATGTTTGTCTTGGAGAATTTGTTTACTTTTAACTAAGTAGGTAGAAACATTCTGCATGTAGTTGCATTCATATAGATAGGTTACATTTCATACATTCTACCATTCCTCTTCATCTTTATAGCTTCTCTTGAGCTTAGCATGAGGACATGCTAATGTTTAAGTGTGGGGAGGTTGATAAACCACTATTTTATAGTTTATCTTGTACTCAATTGAGTGGATTTTATCAACTCTTTACCCACTTATTCATAATATTTACATGGTTTTATATTTTCTTCCTAATTTTATTCTATAATTAGAAACTTGCTTCCCAAGCCTTTTAATTACCAAAAATTAATTTTCCCTTATCACCATTCGATGCCTTGATATGTGTGTTAAGTATTTTCAAAGATTATAGGGCAGGAATGGCTTGGAGGATGGAAAGGAAGCATACAAAAATGGAAGGAATATAAGAAGTTGAAGGAAATGCTAAGCTGTCCAGCCTGACCTCTTCGCACTCAAACGGCTATACCTTAAGCTACAGAGGTCCAAACGACGCGGTTCTAGTTGCGTTGGAAAGCTAATGTCCGGGGCTTCGATTTGATATATAATATGATATAGTTGCCCTGACGCTAGGCGACGCGACCGCGTGACCCATGCGGCCGCATCGCAGTGACGAAAATCAGCGTATTTGAATTCGCAACCAGCGAATTCTGGGCTGTTTCTGACCCAGTTTGCGGCCCAGAAAACACAGGTTGGAGGCTATAAAGTGGGGAAATGCATCCGTTAAAAAAAAGCTCACAATTCACAATTTTAGGAGTAGATGTAGTTTTTAGAGAGAGAGGTTCTCTCCTCTCTCTTAGGATTTAGTTTTAGGATTTAGGATTATTTCTTCTTCATCACAGGTTCAATGTTCTTTTTATTTATTTTCCTAATTTAATTTATGAACTCTTCCATGTTACATTTGATATCTTTATTAGTGCTAATTGAGGTATTTCAGAATTATGATTGCTTTCTTTTATTTATTATATAAATAATTTGGATTTTTCCCTTTTGGCTTTGGTTGAGTCATTGGAGACTCTTGAGTTATCAAACTCATTGTTAATTGAAAATTGGAATTCTTCAAGAATTAATTCAAGTTCCACTAACTCTAACTTTTCCCAAGGAAAGACTAGGACTTGAGGAATCAGAATTAATTCATCCACTTAACTTACCTTCATAGTTAGAGGTTAACAAAGTGGGAGAAAAATCCAATTCTCATTACAATTGATAAGGATAACCAGGATAGGACTTTCAGTTTTCATACCTTGCCAAGAGTTTTATTATCTATTTAATTTAATACAATTTACTTTCTTGCCATTTACTATTCTCGCTTTTTATCTTATACATTAACCCCCCCCCAATTTACAAACTCATAACCAATAATAAGAACACCTCCCTGCAATTCCTTGAGAAGACGACCCGAGGTTTAAATACTCAGTTATCAATTTTAAAGGGGTTTGTTACTTGTGACAACCAAAACGTTTGTATGAAAGGACTTTTGAAGGTTTAGAAACTATACTTGCAACGAGGATTTATCCGCAAATTTCTAGACCAGGCAAAAGTTCTCTCATCAGTGCCCCGAACCAACTCAAGAGAGGAGATCTCAAACCAGTTGCCAGAGGCTGGCTGGACTTCATTGGGCGCTCTATACTGCCCACTAGCAACCGCTCTGAAGTCGCCATCAGAAGGGCAGTGATGATTCATTGCATTATGCTGGAAAAAGAAGTGGAAGTTCATCAGCTGATTGCTTGTGAGCTTTACAAAATTGCAAACAAGACCTCCAAAGATGCCAAATTGGCCTATCAAAGCTTAGTTTATCTGTTATGTAAAGATGCTGGGATAAAGATGGGAGTAGATATGTATATCTCAGTTGAGCAACCAATCACCAAAAAGTCTATGGAAGGACAACAAGTGCAGGACGACCCCATCAAGAGAAAAGCAGAGGAGCTCCTTCCGGAAATCCCTCAAATTGAATACTGAGAGCGCCTAGAAGCATCTGTCACCAAGTTGCAAGAAGCTGTGAATCAACTGAAGGAAGAACAGCAAAATCAAAATAGCATGCTCTGCAAACTGCTTAGAGAACAAGAAGAACAAGAGCGTGAACTGAAGGAATTAAAGCGTTAGAAACTATCTCTTGAAGGGCCAAGCACTCCACAGACTAAAGAGGCATCCACTTCCCAAATTCAAGGTTGTTGAGTTCTAATCTTAGCCTTAACTCTGTGATAACTGTTCTTATTTAAAGTTTACCTTAGAAGTTATATATGAGTAGTAGTAATTAGTATCTATATTCTGATTTTATCTCCAATTAAGCTATAATTTATTTTTCTCATCATCATTAAACATGAATAATTATAGCAGATTTTCTTTAGAATAAAGAGGCAATATTTTTCGAGTTTTTAATAAGAAAAAATTCTAATTATTTATATGTGGTGGCAATGCTTTTTGTCTTCTGAATGAATGCTTGAACAGTGCATATATCTTTTGAATTTGATGTTTATGAATGTTAAATATGTTGGCTCTTGAAATAATGATGAAAAAGGAGAAATATTATTTGATAATCTGAAAAATCATAAAAATGATTCTTGAAGCAAGAAAAAGCAATGAATACAAAAGCTTGCAGAAAAAAATGGCGAAAATAAAAGAAAAAGAAAAAGCAAGCAAAAAAAGCCAATAGCCCTTAAAACCAAAAGGCAAGGGTAATAAAAAGGATCCAAGGCTTTGAGCATCAGTGGATAGGAGGGCCTAAAGGAATCAAATCCTGGCCTAAGCGGCTAACCAAGCTGTCCCTAACCATGTGCTTGTGGCGTGAAGGTGTCAAGTGAAAACTTGAGACTGAGCGGTTAAAGTCAAGGTCCAAAGCAAAAAGAAGAGTGTGCTTAAGAACCCTGGATACCTCTAATTGGGGATTTTAGCAAAGCTGAGTCACAATCTGAAAAGGTTCACCCAATTATGTGTCTGTGGCATTTATGTATCCGGTGGTAATACTGGAAAACAAAGTACTTAGGGACACGGCCAAGACTCATAAAGTAGCTGTGTTCAAGAATCAACATACTGAACTAGGAGAATCAATAACACTATCTGAATTCTAAGTTCCTATAGATGCCAATCATTCTGAGCTTCAATGGATAAAGTGAGATGCCAAAACTGTTCGGAAGTAAAAAGCTACTAGTCCTGCTCATCTAATTAGAATCTGAGCTTCACTCAAAAACTCTGAGATATTATCGCTTCTTGACTTATTTGTATTCTATCTTATTTGTCTAGTTGCTTGGGGACAAGCAACAGTTTAAGTTTGGTGTTGTGATGAGCGGATATTTTATACGCTTTTTGGGGTTAATTTCATGTAGTTTTTAGTATGTTTTAATTGGTTTTTAGTATATTTTCATTAGTTTCTAAGCAAAATTCAAATTTCTGGACTTTACTATGAGTTTGTGTGTTTTTCTGTAATTTTAGATATTTTTTGGCTGAAATTGAGAGAGCTGAGCAAAAATCTGATTCATGCTGAAAAAGGACTGCTGATGCTGTTGGATTCTGACCTCCCTGGACTCAGAATGGATTTTCTGGAGCTACAGGAGTTCAATTGGCGCGCTCTCAATTGCGTTGGAAAGTATACATCCAGGGATTTCCAGAAATATATAATAGTCCATACTTTGCTTAAGGATAGATGACGTAAAGTGGCATTCAACGCCAGTTCCATGTTGCAGTCTGGCGTCAAACGCCAGAAACAGGTTACAAATGGGAGTTGAATGCCAGAAACAGGTTACAACCTGGCGTTTAACTCCAGAAACAGCCTAGGCACGTGAGAAGCTTAAGTCTCAGCCCTAGCACACACCAAGTGGGCCCCAGAAGTAGATTTCTGCACCATCTATCATAGTTTATTCATTTTCTGTAAACCTAGGTTACTAGTTTAGTATTTAAACAACTTTTAGAGGTCTATTTCGCACCTCATGACATTTTTAGATCTGAACTTTGTACTCTTTGACGGAATGAGTCTCTAAACTCCATTTTTGGGGGTGAGGAGCTCTGTTGTGTCTCGATGAATTAATGCAATTATCTCTGTTTTCTATTCAAACATGCTTGTTTCTATCTAAGATGTTCATTCGCGCTTCGATATGATGAATGTGATGATCCGTGACACTCATCGCCATTCTCAATCTATGAACGCGTGCCTGACAACCACTCCCGTTCTACCTTCGATTGAATGAATATCTCTTGGATTCTATAATCAGAATCTTCGTGGTATAAGCTAGAATCCATTGGCAGCATTCTTGAGAATCCGGAAAGTCTAAACCTTGTCTGTGGTATTTCGAGTAGGATTCAGGGATTGAATGACTGTGACGGGCTTCAAACTCACAAAGGTTGGGCGTAGTGACAGACGCAAAAGGACCAACGGATCCTATTTCAGCATGAGTGAGAACCGACAGATGATTAGCCGGGCGGTGACAGCGCGCCTGGACCATTTTCACTGAGAGGACGGATGGTAGCCATTGACAACGGTGATCCACCAACATACAGCTTGCCATAGGAGGACCTTGCGTGCGTGAAAAAGAAGACAGGGGAAAGCAGAGATTCAGAAGACAAAGCATCTCCAAAACTCCAACATATTCTCCATTACTGCATAACAAGTATTTATTTCATGCTCTTTTATTTTTCGCAATTCAAACTGATAAATATAATTGATATCCTGACTAAGAATTACAAAATAACCATAGATTGCTTCAAGCCAACAATCTCCGTGGGATTCGACCCTTACTCACGTAAGGTATTACTTGGACGACCCAGTGCACTTGCTGGTTAGTTGTGCGAATTTGTGAGAAATAGTAATATTGACATTGACATACACAATTTCATGCACCAGCTAGGACTTGGGGATCTAACTAATTAGTCCATTGACTTTCCTTTGCTTTAGAAAAGGTTAACTAAGTGGGATTAAAACTCAATTCTCATCACCATCGATAAGGATAACTAGGATAGGACTTCCGAATTTTCATACCTTGCCAAGAGTTTATTTAGATATTAATTTATTAATTCCTGCAATTTATTTTCCTTGTTCAAACCTTTCAAAACCCAAAATTCTACCTTTTCCATAGCTAATAATAAGTCATACCTCCCTGCAATTCTTTGAGAAGACGACCCGAGGTTTAAATACTCGGTTATCAATTTTATTGGGTTTGCTTAAGTGACAAACAAAACTTTTGTAAGAAAGGAATTCTTGTCGGTCTAGAAGCTATACTTACAACGGAAATTTATTTGTAAAAATTCTAGATCGCGCGAGAGTTTCGTTCTTCAGTGGCTTGTGCTTGAATTCATCTTGGAACATCCACCAATGCTTGAATCTCCAATAAGCTCCATTCTTCAAAATTAATAACTCCAAGCCTTGATGGAGTTCCGCACAAGCTAAGGGCTCCCAAAATTAATCCTCATGTATTTCCGGATCCCATATCTTGTTTCTATACCCGTCTTTAAATTGATCATCATTAGTCCATCCGGGTGGTAAGCAGGATGAATTCTCAATTAAGCGACCAAACATCGTTCTAGACCCAAGCACTCTAGTTCTACACCAACCCTTGCAATTAAGCCTTGAGCATGCAACCATCATGGACTTTGATTTACAATGCCAACCACTAACCATCTCCCTTTTGCTCTTAAAGCCACAAGGTGCTCTAAGTTGCCCATCCGTCTCAAAAAAATCATACTCAAGTGGACTAATTAAGCTTAAAGATGAAAGATTTACCCACTTGAATGAATGAATGGATGGTGATGGCTTGGGGAGAGGTATTTCCAATTTCCTTGCAAGCTCCACTCCCTTATGTTCTTTTTTGATCACCTCCACCTCTTTAATAACTTCGTCAATTTCAATCCTTTGTTCATCAATTTCATCTAACTCTTCTCCGTCACTTAAATCATAAATGGGAGGATGAGAGAAATCTACCTCCACATTTCTTTCTATTTCACTGGGAGAAGGTTTTTCAAGTTCAAAGGATTCACCACCAAGAAGTTTTGATGCATGATCTTCATCACCAAGGGAACTCAATTCTTGCTTCATTCCTTCCAAGTCTTCATATGGAATATGCCTTGGAGGTTGTGCACTCTCCTCCTCAACATCAAATTCAATCTTCTTGGAGGGGTTTTCTATAACTTTAGATTCCCATGGAGGTTCCGCATCTCCTAAGTCTTCAACCACTTCTTCCTCTTCTTCAACAATCATTGCTTCCTCCAATTGTTCCAATACAAAGCAACATTCCTTATTTTCTACCGGAGTTTCTAATCTCTCCTTCATACTATGCTCTTCATTTGATTCCCTACATGTGGCCATGGGAGTGTTTTGAGTGTTCAAGCATTGGGAGGCTAATCAGTTTACCACTTTGTTCAAGGCGGTCGTGAATTCTAGTACCTCCCTTTTCATCTTTTCTTGCTCTTGAAGTAGCAAAGTGAGAGAATCATCCATTGGGGCTTGGGGTGGATAGGAGGGTTCATTATTTTGGAGACAGGGTTCATAATAGGAAGGTGGTTCTTCTTGGTAAAAATATAGAGGTGGTGTATATGAAATTTACGGTCCTTGGGAGTGTTGATGTTGGAATTATGGTGGCTCTATGGATTTTCTAACATAATGGTCACAAGGGTGAGGTAAGGGTGATTGGTTGTATGAGGTATATGGGTCATGGGAAGGTGTTTGGTATAAAGGGTCTTGTGAGTATGGTTGGGGGCTATGTTGAGGATGAGGCTCATAGTTATATGGTGGTTGTTGGCAAGTGCAATGAAAATTACCACATCCATTAGATTGATATGCATAAGAAGTGAAATTATACCTATACGGAGCCGGAGGAGGTTGTTGCCATGAAGATTGAGCATATGCTTGAGGCTCCTCCCACCTTTGATTGTTCCATCCTTGATGCCTATTCTCATTAAAATCTCCATCTCCTATAACATAGTTGTAACCAAACTCATAGCCAAAAGGTTGGAATTCATGGTAGCAAAAGAAAATGAAAACAAAATCTAATAAGAAACAAAGAAAACTAAATCCTAAACCTAGCAAAAACTAACAAAGAGAAAAAAGGCAAACATATTCACATATACACATATATACAATAACCAATAACAAGGCACACATTTGCAATTCCCCGGTAACGGCGCCATTTTGATGAACGGATTTTTCTTATGGTTTAGAATTTCACAATTGAAATCTCGTTGCAAGTATAGTTTCTAAACCAACAAAGAATCCTCTCAAGCAAAAAATTGGTTGTCACAAGTAACAAACCCCAATAAAAATAACCAAAGTATTCAAACCTTGGGTCGTCTCTCAAAGGAATTACAGGGAAGTATTCTTGTTTTTAGTTATGAGATGCATATTTTGGGGTTTTAAATAAGAGACATGAAAGATAAATGACAAGAAAGTAAAGGAAACTCAAATGATAAAGAGGTCTTGGCAAGGGTTAATGGTTAAGGATCTATATCCTTATCACTAACCACAACATGATAATTGCAAGGATCAATCTCATTAAGTCATCCTCTAACAAGTGAAGGAAAGTCAAATGAGCTACACCAATCCTAATCTATAAGTCCTAACCACTCACTAATTAACTTAGTGGAAGCTAGAGTCAATGGACACCAATTATCAAGACTTGGACATTAGCAACTCAATTTCACCTAAGTTACCATCCCAAGCAAAGAACACAAAAATCTATTCTAACATCCTTCTAAGCATTTAATCAAACACTTGGAAGGCACAAAAGGAAAGTAAGATAAGATTGCAAGAAGTATAAATCTACAACTACTAACTGCAAGGAATTAACAACAACAAATCAAATCAACAATAAAAGAAATCAAGCATAAATTGCATTAAAGAGAAATAGAAGAAACAAAAGTGCATCAACAACAAAGTAAACAATTACAAGTAATGAGATACACAACTAAGAAAGCAAGAGTAGAATAACAAGAAATTGTAAAGGAAAAGTAATTCAAAGCATGAGTTAAACCTATATCTAAGAAATCCTAATCTACATCTAACCTAATTCTAGAGAGAAGAGAGAGCTTCTCTCTCTAGAAACTAACTAAAGCATGATAGAAAACTCAACTATGTGCTCCCCCTTTGACTCCTCTTGGCTTTTTTGCTTTCCACGCATACGCGTCATGTACGCGTATGCGTCATACAACTTCAATTTCACGCGCGCGCGTCTGTCACGCATGCGTGTCGATGAATGCATCCCAAATCCTTGATTTTCCATGATTTCTCCACTTTGCATGCTTTTCTCTTCATTCCTTTGATCCATTCCTAACCTTTTCAATTTGAAATCACTCAACAAACACATCAAGGCATCTAGTAGAATTAAAGGTGAATTAAAATTAGCTATTTAAGGGCCTAAAAAGCATGTTTTCACACTTAAGCACACTTTAGGAGAAAAAAATGAAACCATGCCATTTCATTGGATAAATGTGAAGAAAGTTGATAAAATCCACTCAAATTAAGCATAAAATATACCATGAAATAGTGGTGCATCAAATCTCCCCACACTTAAACCATAGCATGTCCTCATGCTAAACCGAGAAAGAGACAAAGGGTATCATCATTTATTAAATGCAAACTAACTAAATGCAACCTATCTATATGCAACTACGTAAATGAATGCAACTACTTGGTCAAAATAAATTAATTCCCAAGAAAGCATATATGCACATGAGGGCTAAAGGTATTAACAACCAAGTCAGACCTACAATTGAATTGAGTTATTAAAGATTATACAAACTTGCAAGAAAAGTGATGATTCTAGGTGAAGAAAACTAATTGAGCAATCGAACCCTCGCCGGATGTGTATCCGCTCTAATCACTCAAGTGTATAGGGTTGATTCACTCGATTCTCTCCTAATCATGCTTTCCAAGATTTGTTTTTCATCTAACAATCAACAATTATTTCATGCATGCATACAAATATCATGAGGTCTTTCCATAAGGTTGTAATGGGGCTAGAGTCGAGGTAGGATGCATATGGTTAAGGGGACTAGAATTTGAATCTTTGATTAACCTAAGCTTCCCACCTAACCTATATAACAAACTATATAATTTCAATGCTAACCTAACTACCCATTCTTCACTTTTTCACAGACTCATGCGTTCTTTTCTTGATCACAACTCATATGCATTGATTATTATTGGACTTCACTTTGGGGCATTTTGTCCCCTTTTTATTGCTTTGCTTTTCTTTCTTTTTCTATTTTTTCTTTTTTTCTAATATATATTTTTTTCTTTTTTTATTTTCTCATTTTTTTTCTTTTTGCAATAAAGTATATAAAAAAGTATCAATGCATATGGTTCTTACATTTAATTAACACATGAGTATGTACCCATTTCCCAAGATCTTCAATGAAAATACAAAACACACCTTTTTCTCAACCAATGTCCCAAGTTTCCCCACACTTGAATGATACACACTCACTAGCCTAAGCTAATCAAAGATCCAAATAACGAACCTTTATTGTTTTTCGCTTTAAGGATTGTAATATGCTAAATTAAGAACAAGTGGGTTAATCGTAGGCTCAAAGTTGGCTAACAATGGAAGATAAAAGGTAAGGCTATTTGGGTAAGTGAGCTCAATGAAACGATGATCTCAATCATATAAATGCATGTATACACAAAATAATGGACATAAAGAATCAAACAAATCAAAGATTACAATCATAGAAAGAAAACAATGCACACAAGAAGGAAAATAAGTGGTTATATGATGTAACCATGCAATTAGGCTCAAAACTCGCAAGCTTGTGTTCTTAGCTCAAAAACATGTTCCACAATATATAATTCAAGCAAGTTCTATGAAAATTTTTTTACTCTAATCAATTAGGATGCCCTATAGATAAAATTCTTGAAAAAATGTCATTATTCTGACTAAGCTTATTATCTATATATGCAAAAATAAGAAAAAGCAACAAAAATTCCTAAAAGGCCTAAAATGAAATGCAAAAGTGTTGGGATTAGAAATTTGTCACCCAAAAATGCCGATTCGGTCGGACAACCTCCCCACACTTAAAAGTTTGCACCGTCTTCGGTGCATTCAGAGATGAGCAAAGGGGTACGGCGACTTGCCGAGTTGCCACCTTCAGCTGATGGATCTGATACGCACAAAACTTGTCTCTCAACAAATTTTCTTCGGCAAGTGTACCGAATTTGTCGTCAAGTAAAAACTCACAATAGAGTGAGGTCGAATCCCACAGAGATTGATTGATCAAGCAACTTTAATTAGAGGAATGTTCTAGTTGAGCGAACCAGAATTTGATTTGAGATTTGCAGAAAATTAAATGGCGGAAAAGTAAATAGCAGAAACAGTAAATGCCAGAAATAAAGAGCTGAATGTAAATGGCGGAAAGTAAATTGCAGAATCTTAAATGAGAATGGGGTAATTGCTCATAAAAGTAAATGGCAGAAATTAAAGAGAATGGGTAAGATCAGAAATAGGGAGTTCATTGGGCTCAGGAGATGTTGCATTCTCCGGATCAAGTTCATTTTCATCCCTTCCTCAATCAATGCATTCATTGATCTCCTTGGCAATCTTAAGTGATCGAATTCCAATTTCTTGGTAATTCAATCTCTCAAATCTTGATCAATAGCCAATTCCTTGGTCAATTGCTCATGAGAAGAGATGAAGTATGGTCACTGATTATACCACATGCATTTCCCAAATCAGGTGTTGGTGGGATTATAGTCACATATCCATCCAAACCCAATTTGGTCCAGCATGAGAAAGCATTTCTAGCATGATCTCTTCATTCCTCTTTCAAGGTTCAGAAGAGATCCAAGTATGAATAGCTTCTTTTTCAAGATAACTACCCAATTGGATGAAGATCGAAAGCTTTCAAGTAAAATCAAGAGAAAAGATAGAAGAAAGAGAATGAAAACTAATATTGATCCATCAAATTACAACACAGCTCCCTAACCCAATGAAAGGGGTTTAGTTGTTCATAGCTCTGGAAAATGAAAACAAAGATGGAGAATACATGATGAAAGTAAAACTAGAAGTGCAGAGAAAGTAAAATACAGAGAGTAGTTCTATGCCAAAGGCTCCCTAAAGTTTCCAACTCTCCAAATTAATTCAAAGCTACTCCTATATATACTACTCTTCCGATCTTCTAGTTGGCTCTTCAAGTCTTGGGTATGGGCCTCTGAATCTTGAGTTTGAAGCAGTTATCCTTTTCCTTGGGCTTAGCTTTGCTTGCAGAGAGAAAAGGTGAAGTGGGCAGAGACTTTGGCTCAGGACGTTAGTGGTGTCAACGTTAAGTGAAAGTGTGGGTTCGAGAACGTTAGTGACAATCACCTTTTTCACTAACGTTCCTAACCCAAATATGATCACGTTGACTTCAACGTTAGTGGCACTAACGTGACCACTAACTTTGCCTCTTGGTCCTTCGCACACGTTATTGGGACTTACCTTTCCCAATAGCGTGGAGAGTCTTCCCTTGTCCCTACGTTAGCGTCCACGTTAACTAGGTTAACGTGGCTTCTAACGTAGTAATGCCAATCCTTCGAGAACGTTAGTGACACTTATCTTTGTCACTAACGTTCCAATGTGCCCCTATTTCCCACGATAGAGTCCACGTTAACTAAGTTAACGTGGCTTCTAACGTAGTCATGCTAGCCATCTCCAACGTTAGTGACAAAGGTGAGTGTCACTAACGTTGGCTCATCATCTCTTTATCCACGTTAGCTTCCACGTTAACTAAGTTAACGTGGGAGTTAACGTTGCTCATGGTGGCTCTTGGTGGTTCACCCCAACGTTAGTGACAAAGGTAAGTGTCAGTAACGTTGGCTATCAATTGCTCTCTCCACGTTAGCTTCCACGTTAACTAAGTTAACGTGGGAGTTAACGTGGCTTATGGAGGCTTGGCCAACGTTAGTGACAAAGGTGAATGTCACTAACGTTGGCTTCTCTTTTGCTTCTTAACGTTAGAGTCCATGTTAACTAAGTTAACGTGGCTCTTAACGTGGCCACTTATGAGCTCGGTCCAACGTTAGTGACAAAGGTAAGTGTCACTAACGTTGGCTCCATTTTCTTTCTTCCACGTTAGAGTTCACGTTAACTTAGTTAACGTGACTCTTAACGTAGGTTATGATGGCTTCGAGGGCATTATTGGCGATTACTTTTCTCATTAACGTTGCAAGCTAGCTCCCATTCCACGTTAGTGGTTACGTTAGTTAGACTAACGTGGCTGCTAACGTGGTTCTTCCTTGCTTCCTTTGTCCTGAAATCAAGCAATAAAGTGCATCAAAGTTCTAATCCAAATCATGAGACATGCATCCTCTAATTTGTCATATAATTCATGCAAAATTCTCATGAAATCATGTAAAGTGCACAATGTATGCTTGAATCAAGATGTAAGTGAATATCTACCCAAAACTAGCTTATTTTCTAAGAAAATGCATGAAACTACCTTAAAAACAGTAAAGAAAAGGTCAGTGAAACTGGCCAAAATGCCCTGGCATCAAGATCAATCGGTTGTTGCGTGTTCTTTCTTCTGTTTCCATTTCTAGCTTATAATGACTCATCCTGAAAATAGAAGACAGGATAGTAAGAAAGGTAAATGCAAAAGCAAGGAAGTATACATTGTTGGAATGAGGTAATAATCACTAGAATGAAGTGAGTGACCCAATGTGTGACATGGATAAAAGTAAGTGTGCATTCTAAGTTGTGCGCGGTTTAGAACACACACGCTAACATAAAAAGCTATGTCACAATTATACAAAAAGGAACATGCACTTCACTTATCCTAGTGTGCTTGAGATTCTCTAAACTCGTAGGTTAAAATAACCAAACAAGCAATAAAGAAGCATGAAAGCATTCAAGATAAAAACATATGGATGCATATGATCAAGAAACATAATGCATTAAGATAAATGTACAACATCCATCAAGAAATTGCCTAATCAAAGAAAAGAATTCAAATCACATGGTGGCCAAATCATGCAATTCAAAAAGATTTAACATGCTTGAAGGCAATGTCATTCACTTGGTGTTCATAAAGGTTAAGCATGAAAAATTCAAAACCAAGCAACAAAATATATCCTCAACAATGAAAATCCAACAATGAGTATTCAAAAATAATTATGCTAAAATAGCATTCATTTAGTAATAAGCAGCAATATGTAGCAACCAAAATCAATAATCCAACATTTATCAAAGAAAATGGGAAATTAAACAAAAATAAAACTAACTAAATAGCTAACTATCTAAAAGGAATGGTTGTAAATGGTGTTTGGTAGTGTTGGATGATGAGTAAGAGAAGGGAAGAAGAGAAGAGAAGAGAAAAGAAGGAAAGGGGATGAGAAAAGAAGGTGATGAAAGAAGGCTATCCACGCGTGCGCGTAGGGCATGTGACGCGTGCGCGTGGAATGGTGAAATGGGAGCGACGCGTATGCGTGGGTCACGTGTACGCGTGATGGGTTATTCAGAGAGTCGACGTGTATGCGTGAAATGACTTGTGCCTAAGGCACAAAATGCGCACAAAGTAGGCATAACTCTCTGGTTTTTGTATGGAGGTGGAAATTTTGGATCCACGCGTACGCGTGGGTGACGCGTGCGCATGGATGGTCGAAAAGCTTGGGGTCACGCGTACGCATGGGTTGGTGCTCTGTTTTTTCAAAATTTTTCCAAGTTCTTGCACCAAACCAAGCATTCCAAACCTCCAAACAGCTACCAAAACACCATAAAACCTTATTTAACATACCAAACTACCAACTAAACTCAACAAACTAATCAAAACATGAAATTAAACTAATTCTACCAATATTTATAAAAGAGAGAAAAGAAAAGATGTTACCATGGTGGGGTGTCTCCCACCTAGCACTTTTATTTATTGTCCTTAAGTTAGACTTATGGGGAGCTCCTCATCAACGTGGTTTGTGCTTGAATTCATCTTGGAACATCCACTAATGCTTGAATCTCCAATAAGCCCCATTCTTCAAAATTAATAACTCCAAGCCTTGATGGAGTTCTGCACAAGCTAAGGGCTCCTAAAATTGATCCTCATGTATTTCCGGATCCCATATCTTGTTTCTACACCCGTCTTTAAATTGATCATCATTAGTCCATCCACGTGGTAAGCAGGATGAATTCTCAATTAAGCGAAAAAATATCCTGCTAGACCCAAGTACTCTAGTTCTACACCAACCCTTGCAATTAAGCCTTGAGCATGCAACCATCATGGACTTTGATTTACAATGCCAACCGCTAACCATCTCCCTCTTGCTCTTAAAGCCACAAAGAGCTCTAAGTTGCCTATCCGTCTCAAGTAAACCATATTCAAGTAGATTAATTAAGCTTATGGATGAAAGATTTACCCACTTGAATGAAAGAATGGATGGTGATGGCTTGGGGAGAGGTATTTCCAATTTCCTTGCAAGCTCCACTCCCTTATGTTCTTCTTTGATCACCTCTACCTCTTTACAAACTTCGTCAATTTCAATCCTTTGATCATCAATTTCATCTAACTCTTCTCCGTCACTCAAATCATAAATGGGAGGATGAGAGAAATCTACCTCCACATTACTTTTCATTTCACTAGGAGAAGGTTCTTCAAGTTCAAAGGATTCACCACCAAGAAGTTTTGATGCATGATCTTAATCACCAAGGGAACTCAATTCTTGCTTCATTCCTTCCAAGTCTTCATATGGAATATGCTTTGGAGGTTGTGCACTCTCCTCCTCAATATCATATTCAATCTTCTTGGAAGGGTTTTCTATAACTTTAGATTCCCATGGAGGTTCCACATCTCCTAAGTTTTTAACTACTTCTTCCTCTTCTTCAACAAACTTAGCTTCCTCCAATTGTTCCAATACAAAGCAACATTCCTCAATTTCCACCAGAGTTTCTAATTTCTCCTTCATACTATGCTCTTCATTTGATTCCCCACATGTGGCCATGGAGGTGTTTTGAGTGTTCAAGCATTGGGAGGCTAATCGGTTTACCACCTCGTTCAAGGCGGTCGTGAATTCTAGTACCTCCCTTTTCATCTTTTCTTGCTCTTGAAGTAGCAAAGTGAGAGAATCATCCATTGGGGCTTGGGGTGGATAGAAGGGTTCATTATTTTGGAGGAAGGGTTCATAATAGAAAGGTGGTTTTCTTGGTAAAAATATAGAGGTAGTGTATATGAAATTTATGGTCCTTGGGAGTGTTGATATTGGAATTGTGGTGTCTCTATGGATTTTCTAACATAATGGTCACAAGGGTGAGGTAAGGGTGATTGGTTGTATGAGGTATATGGGTCATGGGAAGGTGTTTGGTAGAAAGGGGCTTGTGAGTTTGGTTGGGGGCTATGTTGAGGATGAGGCTCATAGGCATGTGGTAGCTGTTGACAAGTGCAATGAAAATTACCACATCTATTAGATTGATATGCATAAGGAGTGAAATTATACCTATACGGAGTCGGAGGAGGTTGTTGCCATGAAGATTGAGCATATGCTTGAGGCTCCTCCCACCTTTGATTGTTCCATCCTTGATGCCTATTCTCATTGAAATCTCTATCTCCTACAACATAGTTGTAACCAAACTCATAGCCAAAAGGGTGAGAATTCATGGTAGCAAAAGAAAATGAAAACAAAATCTAATCAGAAACAAAGAAAACTAAATCCTAAAACTAGCAAAAACTAACAAAGAGACAAAAGGCAAACATATTCACATATACACATATATACAATAACCAATAAAAAGGCACACATTTGCAATTCCCCGGCAACAGCGCCATTTTGATGAGCGGATTTTTCGTATGGTTTAGAATTTCACAATTGAAATCTCGTTGCAAGTATAGTTTCTAAACCAACAAACAATCCTCTCATGCAAAAAATTGGTTGTCACAAGTAACAAACCGCAATAAAAATAACCGAAGTATTCAAACCTCGGGTCGTCTCTCAAAGGAATTGCAGGGAAGTGTTCTTGTTATTGGTTATGAGATGCATATTTTGGGTTTTGAATAAGAGACCTGAAAGATAAATGACAAGAAAGTAAAGGAAACTCAAATGATTAAGAAGTCTTGGCAAGGGTTGATGGTTAAGGATCTATATCCTTGTAACTAACCACAACATGATAATTGCAAGGATCAATCTCATTAAGTCATCCTCTAACAAGTGAAGGAAAGTCAAATGAGCTACACCAATCCTAATCAATAAGTCCTAACCACTCACTAATTAACTTAGTGGAAGCTAGAGTCAATGGACACCAATTATCAAGACTTGGACATTAGCAACTCAATTTCACCTAAGTTACCATCCCAAGCCAAGAACACAAAAATCTATTCTAACATCCTTCCAAGCATTTAATCAAATACTTAGAAGGCACAAAAGGAAAGCAAGATAAGATTACAGGAAGTATAAATCTACAACTACTAATTGCAAGGAATTAACAACAACAAATCAAATCAACAATAAAAGAAATCAAACATAAATTGCATTAAAGAGAAATAGAAGAAACAAAAATGTATCAACAACAAAGTAAACAATTACAAGTAATGAAATACACAACTAGGAAAGCAAGAGTAGAAGAACAAGAAATTTTAAAGGAAAAGTAATTCAAAGCATAAATTAAACCTAGATCTAAGAAATCCCAATCTACATCTAACCTAATTTTAGAGAGAAGAGAGAGCTTCTCTCTCTAGAAACTAACTAAAGCATGATAGAAAACTCAACTATGTGCTCCCCCCTTTGACTCCTCTTGATTTCTGCATGTAATAGGCTCAGAAAATGAGTTGAATTTGGGCCTGGGAAGCCCAGAAATTACCCCCAGAGTTTTCACTTTAATGAGGTCACGTGCGAGCGTCGACGCGTACGCATGGGTCATGTGTATGCGTCGCTTGGCTTTTTCGCTTTCTACGCGTACGCGTCATGTACACGTACGCGTCATGCGACTTCAATTTTACGAGCTCGCGTTTGTCACGTGTGTGTATCGATGAATGCATCCCAAATCCTTGATTTTCCATGATTTTTCAACTTTGCATTCTTTTCTCTTTATTCCTTTGATCCATTCCTAGCCTTTTCAACCTGAAATCAATCAACAAACACATCAAGGCATCTAGTGGAATCAAAGGTGAATTAAAATTAGCTATTTAAGGGCATAAAAAGCATGTTTTCACATTTAAGCACAATTTAGGAGAAAAACATGAAACCATGCCATTTCATTGGATAAATGTGAGGAAATTTGATAAAATCCACTCCAATTAAGCATAAAATGTACCATAAAATATTGGTGCATCAATGACGCGCACGCGTGGGTGCAAGAGCGCTATGCTCTCCTCAAAAACGCTACGTAGCATTTTTGAGGAGAGCGTAGCGCTCTTGCACCCACGCGTACGCGTCACCCACGCGTGCGCGTCATTCAGCATTTTGGCACTTGTGACGTGTACACGTCATCCATGCGTGCGCGTCGCCTCAGCTCTCTTTGTCAAGAGCGTAGCGCTCACGCCCAAGAGTGCTCTTCCACGCGTACGCCTCATCCATGCGTGCGCGTGGCCTTGCAGAAACTTCACCCTCACGCGTACACGTCATCCATATGTGCGCATGCTCCTTCAAAATTGTCGCTCTCACGCGTACGCGTCACCCATGCGTACGTGTCACCAGCCAAATATCACTTTCACGCGTACGCGTCACCCACGTGTACACGTCGCCAGCTAAATTTTCCTCTGCTATCGCAAGCGCTCTTGGGGAAGAACATAGCGCTCTTAGTGAAGAACGGAGCACTTTTGAAGGGGAGCGTAGCACCAAAGACGCTCTTCTCTTGGATGCTCCTTGTTTTGCTCTGCTTCTTCTTTGCCTATCATCAAGCAAATAAGTGCATCAAGGTAATATACAAGATGATCTTTATATACTAAGTATGCTAATAATACTCAAAATCAAAACTTCATTTAGTGTGATCTATTTTATCATATTTACCTTGTATATTACCTAAAATTCACCTATGCTTGAGATTTTATTTCATGCAGAGATATTTCATGCTATTACTTATTTATTAACAAAATTTGTATGAAAAATAACAACTAAAATAGGCAATGATGCTCCCGCATCAACGCGTGACCACCAAGTTTCCAACCCCTCACGCGTACGCGTGACCCTCAAATTTCTCATGCCCAGAACAAAAACCAGAGAGTTGCGCGTGTAGTGTGCTGGAATTGCGCGTCTAGCACAATTTTCACCACACGTCACTTATCTCGCTCACACGTGCGTGTCGACGATGCGTATGTGTCACACGCAACTTCTGCCGCTCACGCGTACGCGTGACATGACACGTACACGTGACCCCTGCCCTGTTTCACCCACCTTCTTTTCTTCTCCTCTTTCCATTTCTTTCCTTCTTCTATCTTCTCTTCTTTTCTTTTCCTCCTTCAACCATCATCCAACACTACCAATCACCATCTCTTTTAGTTAGTTAGTTAGTTAGTTATTCAGTTATTTAGTTAGTTGATCTATGTTTAATTTTCTGTTTTTCATTATAAGTGTTGGATTATAATCTTGTTTGCTATCTATTGCTGCTGATTACTGATAAGATATTATCTTAACATCATTGTTGTTAATTTTCATTGTTGGATTCCTTTATTAAGGTTACAATTTGTTATCTGGTTTTAAATTTTTCATGCTTAACATTTTTGAAATAACAAGTACTTTGATTAGGAAGATTTATTGCCAGTTTAGAATCAAGAATCAATTCGTTAGTAGCATAGTCCAAACGAACAAGTAATTCCCCAAATCAAATAATAAATTCAAATCAAAATAAATAACTGAGAGTAATGAAACATCGGGTCGTTCTCCCTAGGAATGCAAATGAAATGTTACTTCTTCCGGTTGTGAAGAGGGCAAAAGGGGTTTTGTACAATTAAAGAACGAAAGATTAAAAGAACTAAGCAATAAAGGAACTAAGCAATAATCAAAATTGGAAAGTAATGCAAGCAACAAGGAAAATGAGATCAAAAGTAGTGAAAATGCAATAAAGGAACCTTGACTTGGGAATGAGGATCCAAGGAATCCTATCATGGCCATAACCACAACTATGGTAATTATCATGAGTCAATCTCACCTAGTCAACCCCAACCATCGAGGAGTAAGTCAAGCAAGCATAATTGACCTTAATTCATAAGTTCTAACCAACTTACTAAACTAGTTGATAAAAGGCTAGCGTCAATGAAAACAAGAGCCAACTAACTACCCAAGAATTACCACTAAATGTCGGACATTATGACTCTAGTATCCTAGGAACTCAAACCACAAGCCAAGGTGGGAAAATCTACTCAAAATCTAGAGTTGGCATTTTCACAAACACCTTGTGTGCTTAAAATTAAAGCATGGAAAATTGCAAAGTAAAATGTAAAACTATAACCAACTACCAACAAAACCAAACATAAACAAGCAATCAAACATAAAGGAAGCATGAAATGTGAAATTCATCAATCAAAACTTCAAGAAACACAAAATTGCAATATGAACAAAGTAATTTGAACCAAAAGGAAGTGAAAGTAAAAGTGCTTGAATTAAAGAGGAAATTGAGAGTACTTACAATTGAAGAAGTAAAATCAAAGATCAAAGCTTGCTATAAAATGCTACAATAAAAATTGATAAACCCTAGGAAAGCTATCTACTCTACACTACTCCTACTCCTAATTACTATGAAAACTATCTAAAAATTGCTCCAATGCCTCCCCCCCTTTGATAAGTGGTCAATTCTCCTTCATATAGCACTTCCAAATAGCAATTCAGCCTTCCAAAATGGGCCAAGAGGCCTCCAAATTCGCGCAGCATATGCCTCATTAATGAAATCACGTGCAGGGACCTGTGCGGACGCGCAGGTGCATGCGTATGCACACATGGAAATTTCTGCTTGTGCGCGCGCATGCAGGGCTATACACACGCACACTTCGCTGTGTGTGCTTCTCTTTGTTTTCTTCATGTTTTCTCCCTTGTACATGCTTTCTTCCACTTTTGGCTATCCATTCTTGCCTCCAAGACCTGAAATCACTCACAAACCATATCACGGCATCGAATGACATAGAAGTGGGATTAAATTGCTCTATTAAAGCACAAAATTGCATGTTTTCACATTTAAGATCAAACTAGGGATCAAACACAAAAGTATGCTATTTGGGTGCTTAAGTGTGAGTTCATGTGCTAGAATCCATCCAAATTGAGTCAAAACATACCATCAAATATGGACTCATCATACTTATGACATTGCCTTCAAGCTTTCTAAATCTTTTGAATTGCATGTTTTGGCCAGCATGGGATTTGATTTCATTATCTATGATGAGGCAATTGTATATTACCAATGCATTTTTTTAAGGAGATGCTTGTTTATGATTGCCCTTCATTTACATTACCTATTTCATGCATTGAGATTTTGGAATTGTGGAATTGGATCGAAAGCTTACCTAGTGACATATTTTTTGTGCTTTGTAAAGCTTTGTGGACCATGCTTGCTATGTGATTGAGTTTAATTTCTATCTTCTTTTTCCTAAGTTTCATAGCACCCATGTGTTCCACCTCTATGTCACTTAGATGTTGCAAACCAACTTCAATATATGTCATTGTTTGATGTGTGAGTTCTATATTTCATTTGGTTCATTAAGTTTCCTTACACATCAATCAATGTCCATTCATTATCCATTTCACAATTGTTTGATTATTTTCTTGAATGCTTTTATGCTTCTTTATTTCTTGTTTGGTTGTCTTAACCTTCAAGTTTTCTTTGAAGTATTTCAAGCAAACTAGAATGGGTGAAGTGCTTACTTCTTTTGTGTAATTGTGACATAGCTCTCTATGCTAATGTGTGTGTTCTAAACCGTGCACAATCTTAGAACTCACATACCTATTTTTCATCAATGTCACACTAATTTACTCACTCCATTCTAGTGGTTCTTACCTCATTCCAACAATTTACGCTTCCGTGCTTTTGTATTTTCTCATCTTACTGTGCTATTTTTCATTTTTCATTGGAAAGTCATCATAAGCAAAAACAGAAGTGGGAGAAAGAACAAGCAACAGCCGGTTGACCCACCAGCTGAACGTGGCAATCCGAAAAGTCGTCGTACCTCCTTGCTCATCTTTGAATGCACTGAGGACGGTGCAAACTTTTAAGTGTGGTGAGGTCGTCCGACCGAATCGGCCATTTTTGGATGACAACTTTCTAATCCCAACACTTTCGCATTTTATTTTTAGGTTTTTTTATTTAGAATTTTTAGTTGCATTTTCTTAGTTTGCATATATATATAATAAGTTTAATCAAAATAATGAAATTTTCCAACGAATTTATCTATAGAGGACCTCAATTGATTTGAGTAAAATATATATATATATATATATATATATATATATATATATATATATATATATAGAACGTGCTTGAATTATATATATTATGGAACATGGTCTTTGAGCTAAGAACACATAAGCATGTGAGTTTTGAGCCTAATTGTGTGGTTACATCATATAACCACTTATTTCCTTGTCTGCATTATTCTCTTTCTATGATTGTAATCTTTGGTTTGTTTGATTCTTTATGTCCATTATTTTGTGTATGAATGCACTTATATGATTGAGGTCGTCGTATCAAATAGCTCACTTACCCAAATAGCCTTACCTTTTATCTTCCATTGTTAGCCAACTTTGAGCCTATGCTAAACCTATTTATTCTTAATTTTAGTACATTACAAGCCTTAACGTGAAAAATAATAAATGTCCCTTGTTTTCATCTTTGATTAGCTTAGGCTAGTGAGAGTGTTTATCATTCAAGTTTGGGAGAGTTGGGAACATTGGGTAGAGATAAAAGTGTGTGTGTTTTTTTTGTAATTTTTGATTGAAAATATTAGAAATTGGGTACATACTCATGCATCAAATGTTTAAACCATATGCATTGGTACCTTTGTATATAATTCATCAAAAAAAAAAGAAAAAAATAAAAGAAAAATAAAAAGAAAAAAATAGAAAAGAAAAGCAATAAAAAAGGGACAAAATGCCCCAAAGTAAAGTTCAATAAAAATTAATGCATATGGAATGTGAATTAAAGAGAATGCATGAGTGTGTGAAAAAGTGAAGAATGGGTAGTTAGGTTTGTATTAGAATTTCATAGGTTGTTGTAGCTTAGGTGGGAAGTTTAAGTTAATCAAAGATTCAAATTCTAGTCCACTTGATCAAATACAATCTTACCTTGACCCTAACCCCATTACAACGTATGGATAAGTCCCATGATAAATGTATGCATGCATTGAATAATTGTTGATTGTTAGATGAAAAACAAATCTTGGAGAGCATGATTAGGGGAGAATTGAGTGAATCTACCCTATACACTTGAGCGACTAGAGCGGATACACATCCGGTGAGGGTTCGATCGCTCAATTACATGTTTTCACTCATGATCATCTTTTCTTGCAAGTTTGTAAACACTTTTCAATAACTCAAATCAATTGTAGATTTGACATGGTTGTTAATACCTTTAGCCCTTATGCTTATATTTGTATTCTTGGAAATTAATTTATTTTGGCCAAGTAGTTTCATTCATATAGATAGATTGCATGTAGGTAGATTACATACAAATAGTTTGCATTAAATAAATATTGATACCCTTTGTCTCTTTCTTGATTTTAGCATGAGGACATGCTTAGTTTAAGTGTGGAGAAGTTTGATAAACCCAATTTTTTTGTTTATCTTGTGTTGAATTTGGTAGGTTTTATCAACTTTTCTCACATTTATTCAATGAAATATCATAGTTTTGTTAATCTCTCCTAATTTATGCTTAAGAGTGAAAACATGCTTTTTAGGCCTTTAAAATCCCAATTTTAATTCACTTTAATTTCATTCAATGCCTTGATATATTTGTTGAGTAATTTCATATTCATAAGGCAAGTATTGGATGGAAAAGGTGAAGAGAAAAGCATGCAAAGTGGAGAATTCATGAAGAAATGAGCATTTGGAGAATTGAAGGTCACGCGTACGCGTGAGAAGGGAATCTGCCAGCGACGCACACGCGTGTCGCTGATCACATGCCCCCATTAAAGTGAAAATACTGTGGGCAATTTCAGAGTTTTCTAGGCCCAAATCCAACTCATTTTTGAGGCTATTTGATACAGAACTCAAGATGGGTCAAAAGGGGTGAGCAATTAGTTAGTGTAGGAAACATGCCTTCGGTTAGTTCTAGAGAGAGAAGCTCCCTCTTCTCTCTAGAAATTAGGATTCTTAGTTTAATTTCTTCTTAGATTTAGGTTTTAATTCTTGTTTTTATCTTGTTTTCTTTACAATTTTTTTCCTTATATCTTTGTTCTTCTTAGTTCTCTTGTTAATTTTCTTTTTATGTCATTTTTATGTTTATAAGCACTCTTGTTGATTTTAATTTCCTTTAATGCAATTTATGTTTTATGTTCCTTTATTGTTTAATTGAGTTGTTGTCATTGTTTCCTTACAATTGGGTAGTTGTAGATTTTATTATTCTTGCAATTTATGATGCTTTCCTTTTATGCCTTCCAAGTGTTTGACAAAATGCTTGGTTGGATGTTAGAGTAGCTTTTTGAGCATTCATGGCTTGAAAAGAGAAATTAGGCAATCTTGAGTCATCAATACCCAATTTAGATTGGTGATCTAGAGTTGTTTGTTAATATTATTTCCATTGACTCTAATCTCTTGCTAATTCAATTAGTGAGTTGATTAGGACTTTTGGATTGAGATTAACTAGTCTTATTTGACTTTCTCTCAATGTGAAGATAACATTGTACCTTCTTCCGATATTGGAGACGACTTAATAGGATTAGCTCTTGTTAATCATTGTATGATAATTAATAACTAGGATAGAACCCCATCATAACCAATAATTGAGCATTCGATTGTAATTCCTAGAGAGAACGACCCAGGACTAATACTCTCGGTTATTTTTATTGGGTTAGACTTGTGATAACCAAAATTAAACTTTGATTGAGCATTACTTGTCGTTTTGGAACTATACTTGCAACGAAGTTATTTTCTCTAACCGAGAAGAAGTTCTTAACCGATGGTAATACTCTTTCAAAGAGACATAATTGAAAATAGGATGGATGGTGTTGGTTTTGAGTACCTTTTTGGTGCAGGTTCTGGTTTCTTTCCTAAGGGCTATTGGGAAGTTATTATTAGAAGTGACAATTTCAAATTTACCTAGAAGTTCCTGAAGTACTACAGTTGGGCCGTCTTCCAGGTTTTCAGATTGGGTTAGTACAGAGATGATGGGCTGGTCTCTAGTCTTCTTCGGATATTTCTGAACATAACATCGAAGCTCCTTTTCTGATTATGGTATTTCTTTTCTTGTTTGGGTTCCAACTAATTATGGCACAATTTCAGAATTAGTTTCTACATTTTGTTTTTCAATTGTTTTAGAATTTACTTGATCAATGAAAGTTGTATCCTCAATATATAAGATAGGAGTAGGTAAAGGTTCATGCAAAAAATTTTCTTCACTTAGACTCTCCCGCTGAAGAGAATTTTTCTGAAAAAAAATGTCATGTTCCAAAAAAATAACATCCATGCTTACATGAAGTTTTTTGGTGTGTGGATTGGAACATTTATAACCCTTTTGACTTAGAGAATAGCCAATAAAAATGTATTTTTCTATAAACATTCAGTAGTTAATAAATCTGACATCTTAATTGTATATGTGGATGATATTATTCTAATATGTGATGATTTTTCGAAGCTAAAAGACTTGAAGGAGAAGCTTGCCAAAGCATTTGAAATCAAAGAACTTGGCTCATTAAAATACTTTCTTGGAATTGAATTTGCAAGGTCTAAAGAAGGCATCTTTATGAACTAACAAAAGTACATCCTAGATCTTTTAAAAGAGATGGGATTACTTGGTTGTAAAGCTGCTGAAATACCTATACAGCCTAACTAAAAATTAAAGCCAGTTGAACCAGAAAATGTAATAGACAAAGGGAGACATCAGTGATTGGTAGGGAGGCTAATCTATTTATCCCAAACACGCCCAGATATAGCCTTTGCTGTAAGCATGGTAATCCAATTTATGCATTTACCTGGTCGAGAACACATGGATGCTATCTTTAGAATCCTAGGTTACTTGAAGGGGTCGCCTGGGAAAGGGTTACTCTACAAAAAGCATGGACATCTTCAAGTAGAAGCTTATACAGATGCGGAGTGGGTTGGAAATGTCATGGATAGAAGGTCAAAATCTGGGTATTGTACTTTTATTGGCAAAAACCTGGTTAGTTGGAGGAGTAAAAAATAGAGTGTTATGGCACAAAGTAGTGTAGAAGCTGAGTTTAGAGCACTGGCTCATGGAATATGTGAAGCACTATGGGTAAAAAAAATCCTACAAGAACTAAAAGTTTCCATTTCTCCACCAATAAGGTTGTATTGTGACAAGAAATCTGCAATTTCTATTTCTCATAATCTAGTGATGCATGATAGAACTAAACATGTTGAAGTTAACAAGCATTTTTTCAGGGAAAAGATTGGAAGAAAACATATTTGCATCTCATATGTTCCAACCACGAAACAATTAGCAGATGTTCTAACTAAAGGATTATCCAAGAAGACCTTTGATAGCATAATAAACAAACTGTCAATGAAGGATATCTTCAAGCCAGCTTGAGGGAGAGTGTTGACTAGATCAAATCAAAATCAGATTCCTAATTCCTTTCACGAATCTTTTATGTAAATAGAATTAGTTATAAATCTTTTTATTTTTTAGTGTAGCTTAATTTTAGGAATTTTATTATTAGAAATCTTTCCTTTATTTTAGGGTACCCTTCTTTCCCATTTTCTAGTTATTTCTATTTCTATAATTCCTCTATAAAGAAGATGATTTCCTGTACATTTTATAGAATATTATATTCAAACACTTCAACTTAGTATTAGAGTCGGATTTCTGCATTGTGCCTCTGATTTATAGCTATGGCTGACAGTTCCTCAGTCACTAATCCTGAATAAAAGGAGAACACCACTCCTACTCCATCAGATTTAAAATATGAGCGACTGCTACTAGTTAGTGGTGACTCCCATTCAGTTTAGATCACCACATTTTAACTCACTGGGTCAAACTACCTTAGATGGTCTCAATCAGTTCAGATGTATATCCGTGAAAGAGGAAAGATTGGGTATCTCACTGATGAGCGAAGCCAGCCTAACTTCACTGACCCACCATATAATGTGTGGGATACCGAAAATTTCATGGTGATGACATGCCTGGTGAACTCAATGGAGGAGCTACATGTACTATACCACTGCCAAAGAATTGTGGGATAGTGTCAAGGAGATGTATTTTGATCTTGGGAATAAATTCCAGATTTATTAACTTACTCTAAAAGCTAGAGAAATTCAACAAGAGAGTGACAATGTCACCAAATATTTTCACATATTGAAGTGGGTGTGGAAGGATCTTGACCACTTTAATAACTACAAGTGGAATTTCGCCGTTGATGCCAAACACCACCAACAAACAGTGGAAGAAGGGAGGATATTCCAATTTCTTGCAGGCCTCAATGTGGAGCTAGATGAAGTTCGTGGTAGAATTATTGGATGAGCAATCCTACCTTCAATTGGAGAAGTATTTGCTGAAGTTAGAAGAGAGGAAACTCGTAGAGTTGTGATGATGGGGAAAAGCAAGACTAAACATACTTCTTTGGAGTCTAATGTACTCTTAGTGGCACCTGCTGCACTTAAAAGTTCATCAAATCAAAAGCACCCTTCCACTCTTTGGTGTGACCACTGCAATAAACCTTGTCACACACGAGAAACCTGCTGTAAGATTCATAAAAATTTAGCACATCTTAAAGGCAGCAAACCTGGTCCCAAAATATGTTCTACCCCAATTGCTCAAGAAGCTGAAAAATCATCCTTGAGTAAGGAACAGGTTGAGCAGCTTATAAGGTTGTTAAATTCCAGCTCTGATACAAAGTTGAAGTATTTGAATATAATATTTTGTAAAATGTACAGGGAATTATTCTCTTAATAGAGGAATTACAGAAATAGAAATAACTAGAAAATAGAAAAGAAGGAAAAAATACTAGCCTAAAATAAAGGAAAGATTTCTAATCATAAAAATCCTAAAATTAAGCTAAACTAAAAAAGAAAAAGATTTATAACTAATTCTATTTACATAAGGAATCTGATTTTGATTTGATCTAGTCAACAAGAATTAAAACGTAATTAATTTAAATGCAGAAGAGTTAGTATAATTAGTAAAAATTTGGATAGTTAAAGTATAATTAATTAAAGCTTATGAACTAAATTATAATTAATTAAAAAATTCTGAGATTAAATGTAAGATGTAAGTGTAATATTTAGAAATTAAAAGATGTAAAAAAAATTACGTAAAGATTGAAGTAAGTAACGTAAAATTTAAGAATAGAACGGTAATTATAATAAAAGACGTAGAAAGATAATTTAGTAGTCGAAACCCTAGGAACTTCTTCATAAAATACCCTAGGGAGAGGCTCAAGAAGAAAGTTATGTTTGGTTATAGAAATGTGTAAGACTAGCGGTGTTAAAAGAAAATATAAGTACGAAAGAAACGAGAATTGAGACTTATAAAGTGAATGATTAAGCTCCAAAGGATAAGAGAAACAGAATCTGTAAGTCGGAGGTCGCTTACAAAAACTGATAATTGTTGTTCGGGCCTTCGGATTGAATATAAGGACAGGGATGCCCGTGGAATTGAGTTGCTTTTGCAAACATACCCAACATGACAAGTTGTTCTTGTACGGCAAGGTCGCCTAAAGAGGTATGATGTGAATACTCAGTCTGCGAGCTATTCCGATAAGAGAATTGCTTACGGAGGTATTCCTAAAGTGCGTAATTTGGATTTGTTCTAGAAAAGTCTTACCCAGACCAGCTGCTGGGTTATGTTGAGAGCGGGTAGAAAGCGATACATGAGCTCATGATCTGCACTAAGACTAAACATGCATCATACTTGTTTGCCGCGTAGCTTTCTAAAATGCATTCTATATGTGTGCACTCTCTTTATTGTATGTTGTCTTCTGTATCTTCTACTTGTCTACTATTTTCTTGCACTTTCTATTTGTTCGTTATATTATTGTATTGTGTGTTCAAGTATTGTTACCTGGTAATGATAAGGAATTAATGAACTTAAATAACAAACCCCAACCTTACTAAGAACTCCCAACTCTTACCCCATTTTTCACCTTCCTTCAGATTGAGACGGGAGTAATGTTCTATGAGTTTGATCATCTGTTTATCTACGAGGACCCGATGTTTGGGAGTTACTATGTTTTGGGCACATAGCCTCATGTTTGTTTGTACGTATTATGTGACAGACACTTTACACACCCAATAGATAGTTCGTACTTCGGCCCGGACCATCCATATGTCTTCCCTCTTTCATGGTTACATTCTGACAGTGACGGTCATCCCTTTCCTGATTCACCGATTCACGCTCAGCCTCTACATCAGGCAGCACCTGAGCTTGATGCAAGTGAGGGATACTGGTGCACGAAATTGTAATCTCAACTGTACCAACATCTTAGTACGCACGATTGTAATCTCAATTATTCTTCACAACTCCACAAAACTAACCAGCAAGTGCACTGGGTCGTCCAAGTAATAAACCTTACGTGAGTAAGGGTCGATCCCACGGAGATTGTTGGCTTGAAGCAAACTACGGTCATCCTTGTAAATCTCAGTCAGGCTGATTCAAATGGTTATGAAGTTTTGATAATTAAAATATAAATAAAATATAAAATAAGATAGAAATACTTATGTAATTCATAGGTAGGAATTTCAGATAAGCGTCTGGAGATACTTTGTTGCTTTAGAACCTCTGCTTTCCTATTGCCTTCTTCCAACCATGCATTACCTCCTTCCATGGCAAGTTGTATGATCCTCTCGGATGAAAACAAATCCATCTGCGCTGTCGCCGCAGGGCTAAGCATCTGTCGGTTCCCACTAGCGTCGGAATAGGTCCATTGTCCTTTTGCACACTGTCACTTGTGCCCTACATTCATAGGTTTGAAGCTCGTCACAGTCATCCCTTCCCAGATCCTACTCGAAATACCACAGACAAGGTTTAGACTCTCCGGATCCTAGATCTTACTCGGAATACCACAGACAAGGTTTAGACTTTTCGGATCCCAGGAATGCTGCCAATGGTTCTAGCCTATACCACAAAGGTTCTAATCTTAGATTAGAAACCCAAGAGAATATACTCTAGCTGTCGTCCAATGACTACGTTGAACATCATGTAGATCGCTTTGTGGTTGTCAGGCACGCGACCTTGGCTAAGTGAGTAACGAAGATTGGGTGATTGTCATGGATCACCCCTTCATTCTGACTTAACTGAATTAAGTACAAGAGTATATCTTGGAGAAGAAGTAGACATGAATTGAATAGAAAATAGTAGTAATTGCATTAATTCATGAAGAACAACAGATCTCCACACATCTATGGCGTGTAGAAACTCCACTGTCGAAAATACATAAGTGAAAATAGGATAGACATGGCCGAGTGGCCAGCCTCCCATGGAGGTCTCAAAGTGTAAAAGTTACATCATATGGTCCCAGACGAACAAAAGACCGTCCAAAAAGATATAAAATAAATCTCTAAAAGTAGTTTTTTATACTAGACTAGTAACCTAGGGTTACAGAAAAATGAGTAACTAAGTGCAGATAGTACAGAAATCCACTTCTGGGGCCCACTTGGTGTGTGCTTGGGCTGAGCTTTGAAGCTTTTTCGTGCTTAGGCTGTTCCTGGAGTTAAACGCCAGCTTTGGTGCCAGTTTGGGCGTTTAACTCCAATTCTGGTGCCAGTTTGGGCGTTTTACGCCAAGATGTTTTAGGCTGACTTTGAACGTGATTTTGGGCCATCAATTCTCGGGCAAAGTATGGACTATTATATATTACTGGAAATCCCAGGATGTATACTTTCCAACCAATTGAGAGCACGCCAATTGGGCTTCTGTAGCTCCAGAAAATCCAGTTCGAGTGCAGGGAGGTCAGAATCCAACAGCATCTGCAATCCTTTTTCAGCCTCTGAATCAGGTTTTTGCTCAGGCCCCTCAATTTCAGCCAGAAAATACCTGAAATCACAGAAAAACACACAAACTCCTAGTAAAGTCCATAAATGTGATTTTTGAATAAAAAATAATAAAAATATAATAAAAATTAACTAAAACATAATAAAAACTATGTAAAAACAATACCAAAAAGGGTATAAATTATCCACTCATCACAACACCAAACTTAAATTGTTGCTTGTTCCCAAGCAATTGAAAACAAAATAGGATAAAAAGAAGAGAATATACAATGAATTCCAAACTTATCAATGAAAATTAGTTTCAATTAGATGAGCGGGACTTGTAGCCTTTTTGCTTCTGAACAGTTTTGGCATCTCACTTTATCCTTTGAAGTTCAGAATGATTGGCATCTATAGGAACTTAGAATTCAGATAGTGTTATTGATTCTCCTAGTTCAGTATGTTGATTCTTGAACACAGCTACTTTATGAGTCTTGGCCGTGACCCTAAGCATTTTGTTTTCCAGTATTACCACCGGATACATAAATGCCACAGACACATAACTGGGTGAACCTTTTCAGATTGTGACTCAGCTTTGCTAGAGTCCCCAGTTAGAGGTGCCCAGAGCTCTTAAGCACACTCTTTTTGCTCTGGACCACGACTTTAACCGCTCAGTCTCAAGCTTTTCACTTGACACCTTCACGCCACAAGTACATGGTTAGGGACAGCTTGGTTTAGCCGCTTAGGCCAGGATTTTATTCATGTGGGCCCTCCTATCCATTAATACTCAAAGCCTTGGATCCTTTTTATTTTACACTTGCCTTTTGGTTTAAAGGGCTATTGACTTTTTCTGCTTGCTTTATCTTTTTTTTCCTTTTTCTTTTTTTTTCGCCAATTTTTTTTTCTTTATCTTTTTTTTCCTTTTTCTTTTTCTTTCGCCAATTTTTTTTTTCGCAAGCTTTGTCTATTCACTGCTTTTTCTTGCTTCAAAAACCAGTTTTATGATTTTTCAGATTGTCAATAACATTTCTCCTTTTTCCTTATTCTTTTAAGAGCCAACAATTTTAACATTCATAAACAACAAATTCAAAAAATATGCACTGTTCAAGCATTCATTCAGAAAACAAAAAGGTATTGCCACCACATCAAAATAATTAAACTAATTTCAAGATAGAATTCGAAATCATGCACTTCTTGTTCTTTTGCAATTAAAACATTTTTTATTTAAGAGGAGTGATGGATTCATAGGATATTCATAGCTTTAGGACATAGATACTAGACACTAATGATCATGTAATAAAGACACAAACATAGATAAAACACAAGGCATAGGGAATGAAAAATAGAAAAATAAGAACAAGAAAATTAAAGAACGGGTCCACCTTAGTGATGGCGGCTAGTTCTTCCTCTTGAAGATCTTATGGAGTGCTTGAGCTCCTCAATGTCTCTTCCTTGCCTTTGTTGCTCCTCCCTCATGGCTCTTTGATCTTCTATAATTTCATGGAGGAGGATGGAATGCTCTTGATGCTCCATCCTTAGTTGTCCCATGTTAGAACTCAATTCTCCTAGGGAGGTGTTGATTTTCTCCCAATAGTTTTGTGGAGAAAAATGCATCCCTTGAGGCATCTCAGGAATTTCATGATGAGGAACTTCCTCATGCTCTTGTTGAGGACCATGAGTGGGCTCTCTTGTTTGCTCCATCCTTTTCTTAGTGATGGACTTGTCCTCATTAATGAGGATGTCTTCCTCTATGATAATTCCAGCTGAATTGCATAGGTGACAAATGAGATGAGGGAAGGCTAGCCTTGCCAAAGTAGAGGACTTGTCTACCACCTTGTAGAGTTCTAGGGAAATGATCTCATGAACTTCTACTTCCTCTCCATTCATGATACTATGGATCATGATAGCCCAGTCTATTGTAACTTCAGACCGGTTGCTAGTAGGAATGATTGAGCGTTGGATGAACTCCAACCATCCCCTAGCCACGGGTTTAAAGTCAAGCCTTCTCAATTGAACTAGCTTGCCCCTTGAATCTCTCTTCCATTGAGCGTCTTCCACACAAATGTCCCTAAGGACTTGGTCCAACCTTTGATCAAAGTTGACCCTTCTAGTGAAAGGGTAAGGATCTCCTTGCATCATTGGCAAGTTAAACGCCAACCTCACATTTTTCGGACTGAAATCCAAGTAATTCCCCCGAACCATTGTGAGCCAATTCTTTAGGTTCAGGTTCATACTTTGGTCATGGTTCCTAGTGATCCATGCATTAGCATAGAACTCTTGAACCATTAAGATCCCGACTTGTTGAATGGGGTTGGTGAGGATTTCCCAACCTCTTCTTCGAACTTCATGTCGAATCTCCAGATACTTACTCTTTTTGAGTTTAAAGGGGACCTCGGGGATCACCTTTTTCTTGGCCACAACTTCATAGAAGTGGTCTTGATGGACCTTTGAGATGAATTTCTCCATCTCCCATGACTCGGAGGTGGAAGCAATTGTCTTTTCTTTCCTCTTTCTAGAGGTTTCTCCGGCCTTAGGTGCCATTAGTGGTTATGGAAAACAAAAAGCTTTATCTTTTCCCACATCAAACATAGAAGATTTGCTCGTCCTCGAGAAAAAGTAGAAAGAAAGGAGTAGAAGAAGAAGAGATGGAGGAGGTAGAGGGGGGTATGTATTTCGGCCAAGAGGGAGAGAAGTGTGTATGTTGTGTGAAAATGAAGGTGGTAAGGATGGATATTTATAGGGTAAGGAAGAGAGGGTATTCGGCCATGTGTGGGTGGGTTTGGGAGGGAAATGGTTTGAATTCGAATGGTGAGGTAGGTGGGGTTTAATTATGGATGGATGTGAATGGTGAAGAGGATATGGGAAAGAGGGTAAGATTTGATATGTGAATGGTATTTGGGGAAGAGTTTTTTATGGGATTGGTCAATGGTGTTTGGGAAAGAGTGTTATGGAAAGGTGTGAAGAGGAGAGAAGAGGAAGTGGGGTAGGTAGGGATCCTGTGGGGTCCACAAATCCTGAGGTGTCAAGGAATTTGAGTCCCTGCACTAATCTGGCATTCAAACACCCATTCTGTGCCAAATCTGGCGTTTAACGCCAGCTCTGCTACCTTTCCTGGCGTTAAACGCCAGTCCTGCTACCTTTCCTGGTGTTAAACGCCATTCTGCTGCCCATTTCTGGTGTTAAACGCCAGCCAGATACCCATTTCTGGCGTTTAACGGCAGCCTGTGCCAGACAGCCCTTTCTGGCGTTAAACACCCAGAGTGCTGCCTGTTCTGGCGTTTAACGCCCAGAATGCTGCCAGGCTGGGCGTTAAGCGCCCATTCTGCTATCCTTACTGGCGTTTAAATGCCAGTAAGCCTGTCCTCCAGGGTGTGCTATTTTTAATGCTATTTTTCATTCTATTTTTTATTTTTCAGTTGTTTTTGTGACTTCACATGATCATCAACCTAAAGAAAACATAAAACATAAAATAAAAATGGAAAATAAATAAATATAATTAAATAACATTGGGTTGCTTCCTAATAAGTACTTCTTTAATGTCAGTAGCTTGACAGTGAAGCTCTTAGAGAGCTTCACAGAGACTCAGAGGTTGATGTTGGCCTCCCAACACCAAACTTAGAAGTTTATGGGGGCTCTGTCTGACTCTGTATTGAGAGAAGCTTTTCATGCTTTCTCTCCATGGTTACAGAAGAAGATCTTTGAGCCTTAAACATAAGGTAGTCCTCATTCACTTGAAGGACTAACTCTCCTCTGTCCACATCAATCACAGCTCTTGCTGTGGCTAGGAAGGGTCTTCCAAGGATGATGGATTCATCTTCATCCTTCCCAGTCTCTAGGATTATGAAGTCAGCAGGGATGTAATAGCCTTCAACCTTCACTAAGACATCCTCTACAAGTCCATAAGCCTGTTTCCTTGAATTGTCTGCCATCTCTAGTGAGATTCTTGCAGCTTGCACCTCAAAGATCCCTAGTTTCTCCATTACAGAGAGGGGCATGAGGTTTATACTTGACCCAAGGTCACACAGAGCCTTCTTAAAGGTCATGGTGCCTGTGGTACAAGGTATTAAGAACTTTCCAAGATCCTGTTTCTTCCGAGGTAATTTCAGTTGAACCAGATCATTCAGTTCATTGATGAGCAATGGGGGTTCATCCACCCAAGTCTCATTACCAATTAACTTGGTATTCAGCTTCATGATTGCTCCTAGATACTGAGCAACTTGCTCTTCAACAATGTCTTCATCCTTTTCAGAGGAAGAATACTCATCAGAGCTCATGAATGGCAACAGTAAGTTCAGTGGAATCTCTATGGTCTCTATATGAGCCTCAGATTCTTTTGGTTCCTCATTAGGGAACTCTTGAGTGGCTAGTGGACATCCATTGAGGTCTTTCTCAGTGGAGATCACTGCCTTTTCTTCCTCTCCAGGTTCGGCCATGTTGGTTATAGTTATGGCCTTACACTCTCTTTTTGGATTCTCTTCTGTATTGCTTGGGAGAGTACTAGGAGAGAGTTCAGTAACTCTTTTACTCAGCTGACCCACTTGTCCCTCCAAATTTCTAATAGAGGACCTTGCTTCGGTCATGAAACTGAAAGTGGTCTTAGATAGATCAGAGACTACAGTTGCTAAGTCAGAGTGGCTCTGCTTAGAATTCTCTGTCTGTTGCTGAGAAGATGATGGAAAAAGTTTGTTATTGCCAAACCGTGCTCTCCCACCATTATTATTATTGAAGCCTTGATTAGGCTTCTGTTGATCATTCCATGATAGATTAGGATGATTCCTCCATGAAGGATTATAGGTGTTTCTATAGGATTCTCCCATGTAATTCACCTCTTCCATTGCAGGATTCTCAGGATCATAAGCTTCTTCTTCAGAGGAAGCTTCCTTAGTACTTCTTGATGCAGCTTGCATTCCAGACAGACTCTGACAAATCATATTGACTTGCTGAGTCAATATTTTATTCTGAGCCAATATGGCATTCAGAGTATCAATCTCTAGAACTCCTTTCTTGTGAGTTGTCCCATTATTTACAGGATTCCTTTCAGAAGTGTACATGAACTGGTTATTTGCAACCATTTCAATGAGTTCCTGGGCTTCTTCCGGTGTCTTCTTTAGATGAAGAGATCCACCAGCAGAGTTGTCCAATGACATCTTGGACAATTCAGACAGACCATTATAGAATATGCATATGATGCTCCATTCTGAAAGCATGCCAGAAGGACACCTTTTGATCAATTGCTTGTATCTTTCCCAAGCTTCATATAGGGATTCACCTTCCTTCTGTCTGAAGGTTTGGACTTCCACTCTAAGCTTGCTCAACTTTTGAGGTGGAAAGAATTTGGACAAGAAAGCATTGACCAACTTTTCCCAAGAGTTCAGGCTATCTTTAGGTTGTGAGTCCAACCATGTCCTAGCTCTGTCTCTTACAGCAAAGGGGAAAAGCATAAGTCTGTAGACCTCAGGATTAACACCATTGGTCTTAACAGTGTCACAGATTTGCAAGAATTTAGCAAAAAACTGATGAGGATCTTCCAATAGAAGTCCATGAAACTTGCAATTCTGCTGCATTAGAGAAACTAATTGAGGTTTGAGCTCAAAGTTATTTGCTCAGGAATTGAGATGCTCCTTCCACAGAAGTCAGAAGAGGGTGCAATAAAGTCACCAAGCATCTTCCTTGCATCTCCAACATTGTTATTGGGTTCGGCTGTATCTTCTTCTTTTTCGAAAAATTATGTCAGGTCCTCTCCAGAGTGTTGTGCTTTAGCTTCTCTTACCTTCCTCTTTAGAGTCCTTTCAGGTTCCGAATCAGCTTCAACAAGAATGTTCTTATCCTTGCTCCTGCTTATATGAAAAAGAAGAGAACAGAAAAGAAGAGGAATCTTCTATGTCACAGTATAGAGATTCCTTTATGTGAGTAGAAGAATAGAAGAGTAGCATGGAGAATAGAGAAGATGAAGAATTCGAACACAGAGAGGGAGAGATGGTTCGAATTATAAGAAGAAGAGAAGTGTTAGTGAATAAATAAATAAATAAATAGAAAGAGATGTGAGAGAGAGAGAGAGAGAGAGAATTCGAATTTTAAATTAAAATAAAAGGAAAATATTTTTGTTTTTATTTTAATTATTGGTTAGTATTCGAAAATTAAGGGAAGAAATAAAATAAAATTTGAAAAGGATAAGAAATAGTAATTAATTTATTTAGTTTTCAAAAAGATATGATTAAAAGATTTTGAAATTAAGTTTTGAAATAGAAAAAGATATGATTGAAAATCATTTTGAAAAATATTTGAATTGGAAATTAAAAAGATTTGATTTAGAAAATTAAAGTTGATTACTTGACTAACAAGAAACTAAAAGATATGATTTTAGAATTTAAAGATTGATTCTTTCTTAATAGGCAAGTAACAACTTAAAAATTTTTGAATCTAAACGTTAAATGTTAGCATTAATTTTGAAAATATGAAATAAAAATAAGAAAAAGATTTTGAAAATCAATTCAAATTTTTGAAATTTATGAGTGAAATAAGGGAAAGATATTTTTTTATTTTTGAATTTTTAATGGGAAAAGAGAAAAACATAAAAATGACACAAAACACAAGAAATTAAGATCAAAACTAATAATGCATGCAAGAACACTTTGAATGTCAAGATGAACAGCAAGAAAACTTTGAAGATCATGATGAACATCAAGAACATATTTTTGAAAAATTTTTAAGAAAAGAAAAACATGCAAGACACCAAACTTAAAATTTTTTATTCTATAGACACTAATAATTCAAAAATACATTTGAAAAACAAGAAAAGACACCAAACAAGAAAATGCAAAGATCAAACAAAGAAATTCATCAAGAACAACTTGAAGATCATGAAGAACTCAATGCATGAATTTTCAAAAATAAGAAAAATATAATTGATACCAAACTTAAAATTTGACACTAGACTCAAACAAGAAACACAAAAATTTTTGGTTTTTATGATTTTATATAAAAAAAATTTGTCTTTTCGAAAATTAATTGAAAAAAGAGAAAATAAATAAATTCAAAATTTTTAATAGGAATTCCAGGAATCATGCAATGTTAGTCTAAAACTTCAGTCTAAAAAATTAGACATGGCTAGCCAAGCTTCAGCAGGACATTACATACAATAGCTAAATTGATGGGAATCAACTAGCTCCTGTGATGATAAAAGCATCATCTGAAACTCTAGAATTCATTCTTAAAAATTCTGAAGAATAAAATAAATTTTTTTTGTATATATATATATTTTTTTGAATTTTTTTGAAAATAAAAAAGCTTAAAAATAAAATAAAATTACCTAATCAGAGCAATAAGATGAACCGTCAGTTGTCCAAGAAAGAGGAAAGGGAAGACAATTGCTTCCACCTCCGAGTCATGCAAAAACTTGGTGTACGAAATTGTGATCTCAACTGCGCCAATATCTTAGTACGCATGATTGTAATCTCAATTATTCTTCACAACTCCGCACAACTAACCAGCAAGTGCACTAGGTCGTCCAAGTAATAAACCTTACGTGAGTATGGGTCGATCCCACGGAGATTGTCAGCTTGAAGCAAGCTATGGTCATCCTTGTAAATCTCAGTCAGGCTGATTCAAATGGTTATAAAGTTTTGATAATTAAAATATAAATAAAATATAAAATAAGATAGAAATACTTATGTAATTCATAGGTAGGAATTTCAGATAAGCGTCCGGAGATACTTTGTTGCTTCAGAACCTCTGCTTTTCTATTACCTTCTTCCAACAATGCGTTACCTCCTTCCATGGCAAGCTGTATGATCCTCTCGGATGAAAACAAATCCATCTGCGCTGTCACTGCAAGGCTAATCATCTGTCAATTCCCGCTAGCGTCGAAATAGGACCATTGTCCTTTTGCACACTGTCACTTGTGCCCCACATTCGCAGGTTTGAAGCTCATCACAGTCATCCCTTCCCAGATCCTACTCGGAATACCACAGACAAGGTTTAGACTTTCTGGATCCTGAATCCTACTTGGAATACCACAGACAAGGTTTAGACTTTCCGGATCCCAGGAATGCTTCCAATGGTTCTAGCCTATACCACGAAGGTTCTAATCTTAGATTAGAAACCCAAGAGAATATACTCTAGCTATCGTCCAATGACTACGTTGAACATCATGTAGATTGATTTGTGGTTGTCAGGCACGCGACTTTGGCTAAGCGAGTAACGAAGATTGGGTGATTGTCACAGATCACCCCTTCATTCTGACTTAACTGAATTAAGTACAAGAGTATATCTTGGAGAAGAAGTAGGCATGAATTGAATAGAAAATAGTAGTAATTACATTAATTCATGAAGAACAGCAGATCTCCACACCTTAATCTATGGGGTGTAGAAACTCCACCGTCAAAAATACATAAGTGAAAATAGGGGAGACATGGCCGAGTGGCCAGCCTCCCATGGAGGTCTCAAAGTGTAAAAGTTACGTCATATGGTCCCAGACGAACAAAAGACCGTCCAGAAAGACATAAAATAAATCTCTAAAAGTAGTTTTTTATACTAGACTAGTAACCTAGGGTTACAGAAAAATGAGTAACTAAGTGCAGATAGTGCAGAAATCCACTTCTGGGGCCCACTTGGTGTGTGCTTGGGCTGAGCATTGAAGCTTTTTTGTGCTTAGGCTGTTCCTGGAGTTAAACGCCAGCTTTGGTGCCAGTTTGGGCGTTTTACGCCAAGATATTTTAGGCTGACTTTGAACGCCAGTTTGGGCCATCAATTCTCGGGCAAAGTATGCACTATTATATATTTCTGGAAAGCCCAGGATGTCTACTTTCCAACGCAATTAAGAGCGCGCTAATTGGGTTTCTGTAGCTCCAGAAAATGTAGTTTGAGTGCAGGGAGGTCAGAATCCAATAGCATCTGCAGTCCTTTTTTAGCCTTTGAATCAGGTTTTTGCTCAGGTCCCTCAATTTCAGCCAAAAAATACCTAAAATCACAAAAAAACACAAACTCATAGTAAAGTCTAGAAATGTGATTTTTGAATAAACACTAATAAGAATATAATAAAAATTAACTAAAACTTACTAAAAACTATGTAAAAACAATGCCAAAAAGGGTATAAATTATCCGCTCATCAGATACCTTCCAAATCCACCTCCGGATGTCGTCCTACCTCCAATACCTCTGGCACCACCATCACCAGCTGAGCAGTTGCAAGCACATTTCAGCCCACGAGGCTAAGTTTTAGCTCCTGCATACAACAATGGACCTGTATTGGATTGCGGGAGTAGGAGTTCATCTGGTGGAGTGTCTTTTTTAGAGGATTAAGAGGAAATAGATCCAAAGGAAAATCCAGAAGAGGAGTTATCGCCTTCTGGGAGTGATGCATCTGTGGGGGGATCGCACGGAGGCCTACCTAATGGTGATATTTGAGTTTAGTATGGAAAACTTCAGTTGGTATTCTTTTTGTAACATCCTTGCTTAGTACTTTTCAATTTAGTGTCTCCTTTTTTTAGTACAGAGAGAGAATAAGAGAGTTTAAAAGTGCTATGCTAGCCTGGGCACCAATTAGGTGCCTTTTGTATGGGCCAGGGCCTAGGGTTTATATGTTCATATATGTATACATTTATCGTATAGGGTGTATGCTGACAGAATCTCTGAACACTATACTGATGTATGAAGATTTTTTTTAATATTTCTATTCAAACTTATGTTTGTGATATTATTTATTTCTGTACACTCGCAATGATAAATCATTCAACATCTTAAAAAAAAAGTTTCCAGTGAAATGGCGACGTCTTAACAACGAGTCGGGCTTATTGGTGCACAGAATTGTGATCACACTTTTCACAACTCCACACAACTAACCAGCAAGTGCAATGGATCGTCCAAGTAATACCTTACGTGAGTAAGGGTCGATCCCACAGAGATTGTTGGCTTGAAGCAAACTATGGTCATCCTGTAAATCTTAGTCAGACGGATTCAAATGGTTATGAGATTTTGATAATTAAAAGATAAATAAAACGTAAAATAAAATAAAGATACTTATGTAATTCATTGGTGGGAATTTTAGATAAGCGTTTGGAGATGCTTTGTTGCTTCTGAACCTCTGCTTTTCTTTTGTCTTCTTCCAATCATGCGTGCTCCCTTCCATGGCAAGCTGTATGATCCTCTTGGATGAAAAATACCAGGTACGGCTTCTGCACGGCTAATCAATTGTCGAATTTCTCGTCTTGGATGAAAAATACCAGGTACAGCTACCGCACGGCTAATCATCTGTCGGTTCTCACTAGCGTCGGAATAGGATCTCTCTATCCTTTTGCACACTATCATTGCACCCAACATTCGTGAGTTTGAAGCTCGTCACAGTCATCCCTTCCCAGATCCTACTCGGAATACCACAGACAAGGTTTAGACTTTCCGGATCTCAGGAATGCTGCCAATTGATTCTAGCCTATACCACGAAGGTTCTAACCTCCACACTCGGTCCGTGGATTAGAGACCCAAGAGAATATACTTCAGCTGGTGTCCAATGACTACGTTGAACATCATGTAGACCGCTTGTGGTTGTCAGGCATGCGGATCTTGGCTAAGCGAGTAACGAAGATAGTGGGTGATTGTCACGGGTCACCCCTTCATTCTGACTTAACTGAATTAAGTACGAGAGTATATCTTGGAGAAGAAGTAAGCATGAATTGAAAAAAAACAATAGTACTTGTATTAATTCATGAAGAACAGCAGAGCTCCGCACCTTAATCTATGAGGTGTAGAAACTCCACCGTAGAAAATACATAAGAGAAAGGTCTAGGCATGGCCGAATAGCCAGCCTCTCCAAATGTGAACATAAAAGTCCCAAAGAGGATAAAGTCTAAGGACTAAACGTCCAGAGATCTCTCAATACAATAGTAAAAAGTGCTATTTATACTAAACTAGTTACTAGGGATTACAGAAAATAAGTAACTAAGTGCAGATACTGCAGAAATCCACTTCTGGGACCCACTTGGTGTGTGCTTGGGCTGAGCGTTGAGCTTTACACGTTCATAGGTCATTTCCAGAGTTAAATGCCAGCTTGGATGCCCGTTTGGGCGTTTAACTCCAGTTTTGGTGCCAGTTCTGGCATTTTACGCCAAAAAAGGGTCTCTGGCTGGCGTTTAGATGCCAGTTTAGGCCATCAAATCTCGGGCAAAATATGAACTATTATAAATTGATGGAAAGCCCAAGATGTCTACTTTCTAACGCAATTGAGAGTGCGCCAATTGGACTTCTGTATCTCTAGAAAATCCACTTTGAGTGCAAGAGGGTCAGAATCCAACAGCATCTGCAGTCCTTTCTCAGCCTCTGAATCAGACTTTTGCTCAGATCCCTCAATTTCAGCCAGAAAATACCTGAAATTATAGAAAAATACACAAACTCATAGCATAGTTCAGAAATGTGATTTTTGCATAAAAACTAATAAAAATATAATAAAAAGTAACTAAAACATACTAAAAACTATGTAAAAACAATGCCAAAAAGGGTATAAATTATCCGCTCATCACTTATATAATACATATTAGTTAATAAGTAGGAAGGTAAGTTAGTAGCGCTTAATTCTTGGTATAACCATGACATGCTGGGAGTTGAATTGTTACATCTTCACTCACGAGTCACAACCATACTTCCTTACTCCACCACTACTGTGTCTTTTATAATGCTCCTTCTTAGCTCCTTTGCGATACTTCTTCTTCGGCAGCCGACACTCCTCCTTGGCTCCTATGTGTTGTGTCTACTATGTCTTCTTTGGTGCTTCTCCTCTGTGTTGCGTCTTCCACTACAGGAAACACAGAGGATAGCGGTGGCAAATTGCCTACGGTTTCTCCATCTGCTCCAATTTACCAAGATAGCTACGATTGACATCCAATCTCTTCAATGTGACGTAGAATCAACTTGGATTAGAATCGATTCCATGAAGCCCCGCCACTAACCCTAACCCAATATAGTGATTTCTCCCAAAATCAATTCAGATTACCCAAAATATGGAACCCGTGAAAGGAAAGTGGAAACAGTGAACCCCTATTCTCTACTCCACCATGTACCGCTATGTCAGCGTGGAGTCGCGTGGCTGCCGAACCAACCTCCTCTCACCGTCGTCAATCATTTTCCTCTACTCTACAGTACGTGAAACCCCTAATCCCTCATTCAAGATGTGCAAAACCCACCCATGTTCTCTGCTCCCCGTGCGCATCTATGCCGTCTTAGAGTCGCGTGGCTGCCCAGACATCCTCTTCTTGTTGTTGTCAATCGTTCCTCTCTCCTCCACTGTGCACGAATCTGAGTTATCGTGGCCTCTCCTATCACTGGTTTGTTCATCTACATTGGTCTTTTTTTCTTGTTTTTATTCTTGATCACTTATAAAATTTGAATCCTATTTTCCTCAAGATTTGTATATATCTTCTTGGTTCAGATTATGCTTTCAGGTTATTTTGATTCAAATTTTTTATCTATATATTTGATTAATTTAGTTTAATTGTGGCTATTTAGAGTTAAGGATTTTGATTCAGATTTTTGTATATATTTGATTAATTTTGATTCAGATTATACTTTATAGTTATCTGGGTTAAGAGAAGACCTCAATAGAATGTTAAGTAAAAGCAAATAAATTTAAATAAAACTTTTGTTTTTTTATTTCTGTTCTTGTCCACTGTCTAATGTAGCTAAGGAACACATGAGCTTTGGATTCTTAGTATATTCTAGGACCCTGAAAAATCTCTCATTGCATTCTAGGATTTTTGGAATTCTATTTTGTTGTTATTATTATTTTCTGTGAAATTCTGTTTTGTTCTTATAATGATATGTGTTGTCTATTGAAAATTATTACTCTCTATGTGTGAACTTTACTGCTTTCTATTCTCTCTTTACCATTATTACCTGCCTAGAAAGTCTTTTGTTATCACAATCTTTCTTTGAATACAAATTGTTTCATAGATAACCGTCTAAGTTTTATCATTAGACTTATATTACAAACTGTATATTTTTTGCATTGATTTTCTTCTAATTGGAAGCAGAGAACATATACATATATAGATATTGTATTGATATTGTATTACATTGATTAATCCTTAGTTGGTCAAAAGTGTGATCTGATAGAGTAGAGAAGCACATATAGATATTCTATTGTGTGAACTTTACGCTTTCTATAATGATATGATTTATTGTGTGCTATTAAAAAAAATCTTCATGACATGACTGTATTACATACTCAACTTCTACCTTCAATCTTTAGCTTCTAATTAGTTTTCAATGAATATTAATAGAGTTAATTCCATCTTCAAAAGGTGCCATTGTATTTTTTATTCCATTTTTTCTACTAAAAATGTTGGTATTCTAGCTTTAATGATTTTGTGCTCTACTGCTACTGAATTTGGTGCAATCATGGCTTGAGCAATATAATATTGATAACCTTCTTTGGATACACTGGATAATATCTGTGCCTTGGACCGCATACAGGACGTTGATAGTAGAAAATTATCCTCAGTCTAGAAATTCCTTAATAGAAAAAGAAATTCTTCGTTGTAAGCATAGTTCCAAACTAACTAATAATTCTCCATCAAATTTTAAGATTGGTTTTCACAAGTACAAACCCCAATAAAAATAAACCGAGGTATTCAAATCTTGGGTTGTCTCACAAGAATTGCAATGAAGTGATCAATTATTGGCTATGAAGGAACAAGGGGGTTTGATTTGGTAATTAACAAGAAAAGTAAATAGCAAGAAAGTAAATGACAAGAACTAATAAAGAAAGGGAAAGAACTCTTGGCTACGCATAGGAATTGAGATTACGCATCCTTGTCTACAAACCATGTATTCACAATTATGAGGGACCAACCCATTTAGTCTACTTCTATGCTTGAAGTACGTAAAATGTCTACTTCAACTCTTGAAGTACGTCAAATAGGCTTTATCAACATCAATCCATAAGTCCTAACCTAGCTACTAATTGACTTAGTAGTAGGCTAGCATCAATGGTTATCAAATTGACCACTAAGGGTCCTCAAATCACCAATTCAATGAGACCCACTGACTCAAGGTCACTCAATTCCCTTAGCCTAGGCCAAGAGTAAAGAAAACTACTCTAAAACTAGTGAAAACATTTTAACAAACACCTAGAGTGCAATAAAAATAAACATCACAAAATGCAAGAATTAATGAAACCCATAACTTACACAAATAAGAAATCAATAATAGCAACTAAGATAAACATAAAAAGACATGGAAACATAAAATTGCATTAGAAGAAATCCAAATCCAACAAGGGTTCATAAACATAAAAGAGAGCAAATAAGAAATTAACAAGAAAATCTAAGAGGATTAAGACAATAGAACACTAAAATATAAAGAGAATTGAAATAAAAACAAGAATTAAAAGTTGGATCTAAGGAAATTTAACGTAAACTACCCTAAATTCTAGAGAGAAGAGAGAGCTTCTCTCTCTAGAATTCTAACCTACAACATGATGAAAACTCTATTATATGATGACTTCCCCATTCCCTTGCAATCTTTGGGTTCAAAAGCATCAGAAATGAGTTGGATTTGGGCCTCCTTGAGCTCAGAAATCGCCCCCAGCGTATTGCCCTTAAGTTGGTCACGTGATGCTTGTCACGCGTACGCATGGGTCACGCGTACGCGTCGTATTGCAAAATTTCTCTTCACGCATGCGCGTGGGTAACGCGTGCGCATCGCTAGCAGCTCTCCTTCTCACGTGTACGAGAGGGTGACGCGTGCGCGTGGCCTTCAGTTCAGGAAATTCTCATTTCTTCATGGATTCTCCATTTTTGCATGCCTTTTTCTTCATTCCTTCAACCCAATCTTTACCTTCTAATCCTGAAATCACTTAACAAACATATCAAGGCATCAAATGGAATTAAAGTGAACTAAAATTAGCAATTTAAAGGCCTAAAAAGCATGTTTTTACTCTTAAGCACTGACGTGGCAGAAATTGGCAAGTTAAGAAATTGTTATAAGAGATACGTTGCAAGTACAGTTCTTAACCAACCGAAAATCCGCTTATCAATTTAGAAGGGGTTGTCACAAAGTTAAAATTAAAATACTGGGAGTATGAATCCCAGGTCGTCTCCCAACGAGTTGCAAAAAAATGTGCTATTTCATTGATCAGATATTTTCTAAAAAAATGGTTTGAGTTGATAAATAGGAAATTAAATCAGGAGATTTATGTAATTTAAAAAAAAACCTTGACCGGGAGTGGATTAGTTGGAAGCCCTATACTTGATGGAGTTCTCTCAAGATAAAAGTGATAATTAAAGGTTGCCTGCTCAGTTATCCTTTACCAGGTAAAGGAAAGTTAAGCAAGTTGGAAGTCAATTTCTATTCACAAGTTCTAATCCTCTCCCTTGGGAAGGACTAGTGTCAGTGATTAGAGGGCGACCCAACGCAAAACCTAACTATAATTTTATTCTTGAGCATCCAACTCAAGGTCCTTCTGTCAATCAACTCCCAATCAAGTTATGGAACTACTCGCTCATTATGTTTGTAAAATCCATGAAATAAGAAAAGGAAATATTGAAAGACATGATAAATAATAATCAAAAGGATCAATTAAAAATAAAAATAGTTCTTGTATTAATAAATTATAAAAATAATCCAATAATAATTCTGAGTAAATGAAGGACATGGAAGAGTAAGTGACAAGTAAGGAAACAAACTAGAATGACGAAGTCTTGACGGAAGTAATAACTCTTCTCAATATCCCAATCCAAGGAGCAATAAAATCAAAATCCTAAGAACTATGAATGTGTAGAGAGAAAACCTAAAGGAGGAGTAAAATCAGATCTAAAACTAGAATTATGTGGAATGAATGTTGTCCTCTGGTCTCTGCATGTTCCCTGGCTCTAGTCTGTTTTTCTGAGCCGAAAATTGGGTCAAAACAGGGCCCAAAATCGCCCCCAGCGAATTCTGCAGATTCTGCAGATCACGCACGTCACGCGATTGCGTCATCCAGGCGTTCGTGTCATCCAGCGTTTTGCCTTGCCATGCGTGCACGTCGTCCACGCCTTCGCGTCACTTGTGCAGTTTCCAATCCGCGCGGTCGCGTGAGCCATGCGTCCGCGTCACTTCTCGCTGGTCATCTCCTCAATTTCTTGTGTTCCTTCCATTTTTGCAAGCTTCCTTTCTAATCTCCAAGTCATTCATGTCCTATAAAGCCTGAAACACTTAACACACAGATCAAGGCATCGAATAGAATAAAGGAGAGTTAAAATGCATAATTGAAAGTCTCTAGGAAGCAAGTTTTCAACCATGAAGTATTTTTAGGAAGGAATTATAAATGCATGCTAATCATATGAATAAATGGGTAAAGATTTGATAAAACCGCACAATTAAGCACAATATAAACCATAGAATAGTGGTTTATCAACCTCCCCACACTTAGTCATTAGCATGTCCTCATACTTAGTTGAAGGAGATAAAATAAATGAGTAGGAACATGTAAAACTCATGCATTGCAATGCAGTGCAACCTATATATATGTGAATGCAACTATATGATTCTTGTTCACTTGGTCAAAAGTAAATAAGCTCTTCAAGACAATCACAAATCAAATTCCACTAATTCAATTCTTATACAGTAAGAACAGATAAAAATGCAAGAAGGTAGCTCATGAAAGCAGGGAACATAGAACTTAAGCATTGAACCCTCACTGATGATGTATGTACACTCTAATTTCTCTAGTGTATAGGGCAATCACTCTATCCTTCTCTAATCATGCTTTCTAATTTTTGTTCTTCACCTAACCAATCAACAACAATTAATATACCAATGCAAACATCATGAGGTCTTTTCAAGGTTGTAATGGGGCCAAGATATGGGTAAGGGTACATATATGGCTAAGTAAGCTTATAAATTGAATCTTTAATTAACCCAAGCTTTCACCTAACACACACACACACACACACACACACACACACACACACACACACACACACACACACACACACACAGATATATATATATATTCTTTATAGCTTAAATTTTACACCTAGCTACCCAAAATTTTCCTTTCACATTCCTTATTCATGTATCAACTTTTATTTTAATTTTATCATATATGCATTGATCTTTGAATTCTTAACTTAACATTGGGGTAATTTTGTCCCCTTATTTAATTATTGAATATTTTTGGATTTTTTTTTTGAACATAAATATAAACATAGTTTATCAATGCACATAGATTTTTAATTTTTATAGTTTCACATGAGTAGGTACCCAAATTCCCATTATATTATCATGACACATTCCCTTATTATCTCTTGTTCCCACAATTTTCCCATACTTAATTAACACATAATTCTATCTTAAGCTAACCAAAGATTCAATTGGGATATATAATTATTTTTCCGCTTAAGGCTAGTAATGTGGTAAAATAAAGAACAAATGGGATTTAAAAGCTCAAAGTGGCTAACAAAGGTAACTTAAGGGGTAGGCTTAATTTGGATAAGTGAGCTAAATAAATAATGGCCTCAATCATATGCAAGCATATAAATATATTAAACATTGGACATATAGGATGGAACAAAATATAAATTACAATCATAGAGAAGCAAACACACAAGAATAAAATAATTATGGTTAAATAATGTAACCATGTATAAAGGCTCAAATCTCACAGGTTGTGTGTTCTTTAGCTCAAAAACCATGTTCCAAATATAACTTCAAGCAAATTTAACACAAAAGTTTTGATTAAAATTAGTGAAATTTTTGTTCTAAAAATAGGGTCTTAGAAGAAACTTATTGTCTTTTCAATCAAGTAGAACATGCATGCAACTAATCTATTATTATGCAATTTATCCTATTCTACAGAAGAAAAACTAACTAAATATCCTATTTTATTGGTGTTAGGGAAGAGAAATTACCTCCGGAAGTCAGGTACTGACCGACCTCCCCACACTTAAGGCTTTGCACCGTCCTCGGTGCCATCTGTCAGGAACAAGGGTGGGCTGGTAGCAGTATCTCCATAGTCGGGACCATCATGGCTCCCTGTGCTGGTAAAGGAAGTGGAGTCCAGGGTGTCTGAGTCTCTGTATTTTCCCTTAAGTAGCTCCTTGAGGTATGTGAATCGGCGCTTGTTACGGCGCTCTCTTAGCTTTGCTTTGTGTTCCTGCCGGTCCAACCTTTCAAGTATCTGATGGAGCAGTTGGTTTGTTGTAGGTGCTTGTGGTTTTAAAGGAGGAATGTCTTCAGCCAGTTTAGTAGGCTTGCTTGTAGTGGCTGCTGAAGGTCTAATATATTTTCTGTTAGGGACGTACTGATCATCCCGTGGAAGCATGGCTTTGGTGTCCCCAGCTCTGTTGGAGACTCCGGCTGCTGAGACAAGATCTGAGACCAAGGCGGGAAAAGGTAAGTTGCCCGTAATTTGTACATGTCCCATAGCATTCCGGATGTGTCTTGGTAGGTTCAGAGGTTGATCTGTAAGGATGCACCATAGTAGAACAGCCATGTCCACAGTGAAGGAGGACTCGTGAGTGCTCGGAAAGACGTAATGGGACATAATCTGTGCCCATACGCGAGCCTCCAAGGTAAGTACGGAAGCCAATATTCCCTTAGGACAGGAACGATGGTATCCATAAATCCATATGCTGCCAGGTAGTGCGATAACTCTGAGAATAGCGTCCCAGTCAAATTGGTACATCTGGCGCTTGAGTGCGACCTCCTGAAATGCGTCCAGTCCTTCTGGAGTAGGAGGAAGATCTAAAGCTTGTTGAATGGCCTCTTCTGTAATGAGGACTTGCTTCTGTCGGACATAGACAAACTACAGGGTTGGCAGGTAGAAATTGGAGTAGAACTCGACTACCCAAGAAAGATTAACCTGTCGTGGCTGTCTCTGTAGGAATCCCCATTGTCTTTGTGCAATTTACGGCTCAACAAAGGGAGCAATGTTGGGCGGGAGGATAAGAAAGAATTCATTGTTGTAACTCCTTTCTGCCAGGATGGGGAACATCTGCTCGCAATAACGATTGGTAAATCGCGCAGTATCCTTTGCTGGGAAAGCTTTCTCTTTTTCATCAACCTTTATAATCCTCTTAATTCTCTTTGTTGAGGGCTTTACTGCAGTTGAATATGGCTTTTCCACTAATGCTCTCTTTGTTCCTCTTCTTGCTGGTGGTTTGGGAGTAGCTTTCTCCTTGCCTTTCTTGGTGGCCATCCTAAAAGAGAGAAAAGAGAAAGTATGTTAAAATGTCAAGGGATAGAGCAAGGAAGAGAACGGGTGAGGTGGTAATCAATGCACATTAAAAGATGAATGAAGTTAACACATGGTCATGACTACATGTGAAAAATCATAAATGGAAATATAGCAGGTGCATATGATGACAATTAAATACAAGGTGTTTATTGGCATGCAGGCAAAGGCATGAGTAGCATAGATCAAACATTTAATGTCCCAGTGAGATTACCAAGCCTTTCAAACTAATAACCTGTTTGTAACAACAATTATATTAAATTAATAAAATATAAAAAGAGGTTTTGTGAAAAGCAAGTATTTAGAGTAGTAGAATAAAAGAAATCTAAAAATAGTGCACAATGCTATACGGGCATTTTCACAAACACATAGCATGCATGGTAAATAAGTTATTGAAAGTATTAAATTGAACATGCAAGCAATCATTTTAAAAAGTAATATATAATTGTCAAACAATTCCTGAATAATTCACAAGCAAATCATAGGAAAGAATAGTGACCCAAATAAATTTCCAACACCAATTAAAAGAAAAATAAAGAAAAATAAAACATGGATAATGCAAGGAAAAAGAAAAGAAAAAGATAACATAAAAAGAAGAAGAATAGAAAAGTAAGGAGGGAGGAAGAAAAGAAAAACCTTGTTAATGGTGGTGAGAGAGAGAAAAGGTAGAGAGTGAGAAAGAAGGAAGAAGGAAGAAGGAAGAAATAAGGAGGGAAAAGAAAAAAATAGGATTTGGAGAAGAGAAAGATAAGATATTTTGGCAGATTAGGTTAAGCTGTGCGGCGCAAGTGACGCGGACGCGTGGGGTACGCGTTCGCGCGGATGGCGCTTAGATGGGTCGACGCGGTCGCGTCGGTCATGCGGACGCGTGACTCGTTTTGTGCTACTGGCGCGAGGGTAGCCTCGCGCTCGCACAACTTTCTGTTCAAAACTCATGATTGCTAAATTCCAGGGTGACGCGGTCGCGTGGTTGACCAATATTGGGAGATGATGCGGACGCGTTCGCGTGGTAGGGACTGTGCGTCCAGCGCCAGTCCAGCACCACTCTAGCACAACTTTTTGCCATGCATCCTCTTTTACGTCGATTTTGAGGTCATGCGTCCGCGTGGAAGGCAATTCTGCCACATGACGCGGACGCGTTAGCGACGTGGTCGCGTGGGGCGATTTGTGCCAAAGGCACGCCTCCTGCCACACTCTTGCCTGACTCTCTGTTTGATTTCTTATTCTTTCTAAGCCACCTGCGACGCAAACGCGTCGGTGACGCTGTCGCGTCGCGTGCTCCCCCTCTCTTTTTTTTCTTTTTTTTTTTTTGAAAATAAAAATATGCAAATACAGATGCAAACTAAATGTTCTAATAAAGAGAAGAGTTATTGAAAAAGAAAACTAAGAATAAAGAAAGGAACGATCATACCATGGTGGGTTGTCTCCCACCCAGCACTTTGCTTTAACGTCCTTAAGTTGGATGCTCCACTAGCTCAGTCTTCTGTTGTGGGTGGATCCTCCAAGAGGAAGATCTCTAGCTCCCTGGGTTTCGCCTTCACCCCATGATATAGCTTCAGGCCATGTCCATTAACTTTGATGAATTCAGAGCTTGAAGGATGACTCAGGTGGAAAACTCCGTATGGATCAACCTTCTCCACTCTATATGGACCTTCCCATCTTGATCTTAACTTGCCTGGCATGAGTCTCAGTCTAAAGTTGTAAAGGAGGACAAAGTCCCCAGGTTGGAACTCTCTCCTCTTGATGTGATTATCATGCACAGCCTTCATCTTTTCCTTGTACAGTCTTGAGTTCTCATAAGCTTCTAGGCGTAGGCTCTCTAATTCCTGCAGTTGCAACTTTCTCTCAGTTCCGGCCTTCTCAAATTCCACATTGCACTCCTTCACTGCCCAAAAGGCTTTGTGCTCTACCTCTACTGGGAGGTGATAGGCCTTTCCATAAACTAAGCAGAAGGGACTCATTCTAATGGGTGTCTTGTACGCAGTTCTGTATGCCCAGAGTGCATCTTGTAGCCTGGTGCTCCAGTCTCTTCTATTAGGTTTGACTATCTTCTACAATATACTCTTTATCTCTCTGTTAGACACCTCAGCTTGCCCATTAGTCTGGGGATGGTAGGCTGTTGCCACTTTATGAACTATCACATGCTTCTTCAGTAATCATGTTAGTCTCTTGTTACAGAAATGGGTGCCTTGATCGCTCACGATTGCTCGTGGTGATCCAAAGCGACAAATAATGTGGTTTCTAACAAAAGAAACAACAGTGTTAGCATCATCAGTACGGGTAGGAATTGCTTCCACCCATTTAGAAACGTAATCTACAGCTAACAATATATAAAAATAACCATTAGAATTTAAAAATGGACCCATGAAGTCAGTGCCCCAAACATCAAAAATTTCACAGAAAAGCATAGTCTGTTGAGGTATCTCATCCCTCTTGGATATATTACCAAACCTTTGGCATGGGGAACAAGATTTACAAAATTCAGCAGCGTCTTTAAAAAGGGTAGGCCACCAAAATCTACAGTCTAAAATTTTTCTAGCTGTTCTTTGAGGGCCAAAATGTCCTCCACTCTCAGATGAGTGACAAGCCTCTAAAATGGACTAGAATTCTGATTGAGGCAAACACCGCCTAATTACCTGGTCAGCGCTACATCTCCATAAATATGGGTCATCCCATATATAATATTTGGACTCGCTTTTCAGCTTGTCTCTTTGATGCTTAGTAAAGTTTGGAGGAAAGGTGCGGCTAACTAGATAATTAGATACAGGTGCATACCAAGGGATTACTTCAGATACTGCTTGTAAGTCATCAAACGGGAAATTGTCATTTATAGGAGTGACGGTATCCTTAATGTGCTCAAGGCGACTCAAGTGGTCTGCCACTAGATTCTGGGTACCACTCCTATCCTTAATTTCTAAATCAAATTCTTGTAATAGCAGTATCCAACGTATAAGCCTTGGTTTGGACTCCTTTTTAGCTAATAAATACTTTAGAGCTGCATGGTCTGAGTACACTACTACTTTAGTACCAAGTAAATAGGCTCGGAATTTATCCAGAGCAAAAATAATAGCAAGAAGCTCTTTCTCAGTAGTAGTGTAATTAGACTGAGCTGTGTCTAAAGTCTTAGACGCATAAGCAATTACAAAAGGATCCTTACCTTCACGCTGAGCCAGCGCTGCTCCTACTGCATGGTAGGAAGCATCGCACATGATTTCAAATGGCTGGCTCCAGTCAGGTCCTCTCACAATTAGAGCTTGAGTCAGGGCAGTCTTCAGCTTATCAAACGCTTGTTTGCAATCCTCACTGAACTCGAACTCAATATCTTTCTGCAGTAGTCTGGATAAGGGTAGTGCTACCTTACTGAAGTCTTTAATGAATTTCCGGTAAAAACCTACATGGCCAAGGAACGAACGGACTTCCCTCACAGAGGAGGGGTAAGGTAAACTAGAAATAACATCCACTTTTGCTGGATCTACAGAAATGCTAGTATTAGACACAACATGTCCAAGTACAATCCCTTGTTTTACCATAAAGTGACATTTTTCAAAATTTAATACAAGGTTTGTACGGACACATCTATTTAATACTCTAGATAAACTATCCAAGAAAAGGCTAAATGAATCACCATAAACACTAAAATCATCCATAAAAACCTCCATACAGTCCTCAATAAGGTCAGAGAAAAGACTCATCATGCACCTTTGGAAAGTAGCTGGTGCATTGCACAAGCCAAAGGGCATTCTCTTATAAGCATAAGTTACAAAAGGACATGTAAAAGTGGTCTTTTCCTGTTCTTCAGGAGCTATATGGATTTAAAAATAGTCTGTATAACCATCTAAAAAGCAATAATGGGATTTACCTGACAGGCGATCAAGCATCTGATCAATGAATGGTAAGGGGTAATGATCCTTGCGAGTGGCTTGGTTAAGACGCCTATAGTCAATGCAAACTCTCCATGAATTCTGCACTCTAGTTGTCAGAAGCTCTCCATGCTCATTTCTTACTGTTGTGATTCCAGACTTCTTGGGCACCACTTGTACTGGACTGACCCTTCGCTATCTGAGATGGGGTAAATAATATCTGCTTCAAGTAGCCTGGTCACTTCTTTCTTGACAACTTCTAAGATGGTGGGATTCAGTCATCTCTGAGGTTGACGGACAGGCTTTTCTCGCTCTTCTAGAAATATTCTGTGCTCACAAATTTGAGGGCTGATGCCTACTATATCCGCTAGGCTCCATCCAATTGCCTTCTTGTGTTTCCTCAGCACATTGAGTAGCTGTTCTTCTTATTGGGAAGTGAGTTCCCTTGCAATGATTACTGAAAATTTCTGCTTGTCCTCAAGGTAAGCATACTTGAAGTGTGGAGGGAGGGGCTTTAATTCCAATTTCTACTCATGGTCAGGCTCTGGATTATCTGGGGCTGGTGATAATGGCAAAGTGCCCTCATGGTCCTCCAAGAGTGTCCCCACACTTGGACCTTGTCCTGTGTACTTTTCTTCTAACTCCTCCTGGTGAATTTCAGCCACGGTTTCATCTATGATGTCACACTGGGAGATAAAAAGGTCATCCGGAGGGTGCTTCATAGCTCCATTTAAACTGAATTTCACTATTCTGCCATCTATTTCAAAAGAATAAGTTCCAGAAAATGTGTCCAGCTTAAATTTTGAAGTCTTCAGGAATGGTCCTCCAAGCAGGATTGATGATGGCCTTCCTGAGTCATTAGGGGGCATTTCCAGAATGTAGAAGTCAATGGGAAATGTGAGTCTCTTAATGCTCATTAATACATCTTTAGCAACTCCAACCACTGTAATAATGCTTTTATCTGATAACACAAAACGAGCTGCCGACCTTTTTAAGGGAGGGAGCCTCAAAGTATCATTATAGACAAAGACATTATACTAACACATGCTCCTAGATCACACATGCAGTCAGAAAATATCACACCACCAATAGTACAATTAACCATACATGGACCTGGATCACTACACTTTTCAGGTATACCTCCCATTAAAGCATATATAGAACTACCTAAAGGAATAGTTTCTAATTCATTAATTTTGTCTTTATGTATGCATAAATCTTTTAGAAATTTTGCGTATTTAGGTACCTGCTGAATAACATCAAAAAGGGGAACAGTTACTTCAACCTTTTTGAATATCTCTACCATTTTGGGATCAAGTTCCATCTGCTTCCTGGGCTTCCTTGCAATTTGTGGAAATGGAATAGGGAGGGCGTTTTCTACAGGGTCTGCCTCCTTGGATGCTTCTTTCTGTGGTTGAGCCTCTACTTCTTCCTCTTCAGCATCCTCTACTTCTACCACCTCTTCAGCTGAGATGTGTTCTGATAGGATTGGCTCCTCCTGATTCCTCTCTTGCAGTGTGGTTCCAGACCTTAGGGTGATAGCATTGATGCCACCCTTTGGATTGGGTAAGGGTTGAGAAGGAATTCCAATGGAGCTTGCATGTTGAGTGTTTGAAGTTTTGGGTGATCCCAACTGAAAGATGAGAGCTTGTATAGCGGATGCTAGGCCATTAAGTGAACTTTCCATGTTCCTTTGTCCTTGTGCAATGGATTGAAGAGCCTCGTCACTCGGAGAGGAATTAGATTGAGTGATCTGCAGAACTTATTGTTGGTTATGCTGTGGTCCTTGGGACTGCCTCAGGTGAGGTGCTCTGTAAGGCTGGTTCTGGTTCTGCTGCCTGTTGTTATTATTCCACTTCTGATATCCTTGATTGTCTCTGCCTCTTCTGTTATTGTTGTCCCTCCAATTCTAGTTAGAATTATCTCTCCAACCTTGGTTAGAACTGTCCTGCCATCCATAGTTGTAACTGCCACCTTGATTGTACCCTTGGTTGGGGCAGTCATAGAAATTATGAGTGGCTGCCACAGTGTTGTCTTCCTGCTGGAGCTGCAGATATTCATCAGTATAATGGCTGTAATCAGCACAGATCCCACACACTCTCTGTGGGACTAACTGTTGGCTCTGCTGCGCTTGTTGTTGACTCAACTGTATCTGCTTCAATAAGTTGGTCATCTCACATATACTCTGAGTCAGAGCAGTAGTCTCTTTGCTAGAAGATACCTCTGCAACAGCTTTTGAACGGCCTTGTTTCTGCCTATGATTCCGAGTAGATTCAGCTAAGTCGCTGATCAATTGCCATGCTTCATCAATGGTCTTGTACTTTTTTATAGACCCATTGCTAGCACTTTCCAATGTGGTCTTATCTTGGGGCCTCATGCCCTGTGTGACGTAGCCGAGCAACACCATCTTGTCAATCATATGGTGGGGACATGCTTCCAGAAGGTTGTTGAAGCGCTCCCAGTATTCATAGAGAGTCTCGGATTCGTCCTGAACAATCATGGAAATGTCCTTCCTCAGTTTATCAGTAACTTCAGTTGGGAAAATTTTTTCCAAAAATTCTCTTCTAAGCGTATTCCAGTCAGAAACAGTTGCTGCGGGTTGAGTGTAGTACCAATCTCTCGCCTTTCCCTCAAGAGAGAATGGAAAAGCTTTTAACAAAATAGAAGTTTCATCTGCACCGTCACGCCTGACAGTAGAACAGGCTGCTTGGAAATCCCTAAGGTGCTTGATAGGCTCTTGAGCAGGTAAGCCATGAAACTTAAGCATCAAATTCAGTAGTGCAGTCTTTATTTCAAAGTCTATAGCCACCGCTGGGTGATGCGCTTGAAACGGTTGCATTGTGAAATCAGGGGCTCCAGCCTCCTGGATAGTAATTCTTCTAGGTGCTGCCATGTCACCTGCACGTAAATCAGCTGAATCAGTAGAACGGGGGCTTGTTTCTTCTTCAAGTGACGTTTCAGATTCACCCTCAGAGAGGAGTAACCGACATCGAGCTTGCCTTATACGTGAAATAGTTCTTTCAATCTCAGGATCAAATACTGGCAAGCTTGGATCAGGAAGTGAACACGTCATTTAACGAAAAAAAACGTGCAACTCATAGTAACAAAAATAAAATAAAATGCAAATAAATAAATTCCAATCAATAATTTAGCACTCTATTACAACTCCCCGGTAACGGCGCCAAAAATTGACGTGGCAGAAATTGGCGAGTTAAGAAATTGTTATAAGAGATACGTTGCAAGTACAGTTCTTAACCAACCGAAAATTCGCTTATCAATTTAGAAGGGGTTGTCACAAAATTAAAATTAAAATACTGGGAGTATGAATCCCAGGTCGTCTCCCAACGAGTTGCAGAAAAATGTGCTATTTCATTGATCAGATATTTTCTAAAAAAAATGGTTTGAGTTGATAAATAGGAAATTAAATCATGGGATTTATGTAATTTAAATAAAAACCTTGACCGGGAGTGGATTAGTTGGAAGCCCTATCCTTGATGGAGTTCTCTCAAGATAAAAGTGATAATTAAAGGTTGCCTGCTCAGTTATCCTTTACCAGGTAAAGGAAAGTTAAGTAAGTTGGAAGTCAATTTCTATTCACAAGTTCTAATCCTCTCCCTTGGGAAGGACTAGTGTCAGTGATTAGAGGGCGACCCAACGCAAAACCTAACTATAATTTTATTCTTGAGCATCCAACTCAAGGTCCTCCTGTCAATCAACTCCCAATCAAGTTATGGAACTACTCGCTCATTATGTTTGTAAAATCCATGAAATAAGAAAAGAAAATATTGAAAGACATGATAAATAATAATCAAAAGGATCAATTAAAAATAAAAATAGTTCTTATATTAATAAATTCTAAAAATAATCCAATAATAATTCTGAGTAAATGAAGGACATGGAAGAGTAAGTGACAAGTAAGGAAACAAACTAGAATGACGAAGTCTTGACGGAAGTAATAACTCTTCTCAATATCCCAGTCCAAGGAGCAATAAAATCAAAATCCTAAGAACTATGAATGTGTAGAGAGAAAACCTAAAGGAGGAGTAAAATCAGATCTAAAACTAAAATTATGCGGAATGAATGTTGTCCTCTGGTCTCTGCATGTTCCCTGGCTCTAATCTGTTTTTCTGGGCCAAAAACTGGGACAAAACAGGGCCCAAAATCGCCCCCAGCGAATTCTGCAGATTCTGCAGATCGCGCACGTCACGCGATCGCGTCATCCAGGCGTTCGCGTCATCCAGCGTTTTGCCTTGCCACGCGTGCGCGTCGTCCACGCCTTCGCGTCACTTGTGCAGTTTCCAATCCGGGCGGTCGCGTGAGCCATGTGTCCGCGTGACTGCAATTTCCTCTATGTAGCGTGGTCGCGTGAGCCATGTGTCCGCATCACTTCTGGCTGGTCATCTCCTCAATTTCTTGTGTTCCTTCCATTTTTGCAAGCTTCCTTTCTAATCACCAAGTCATTCATGCCCTATAAAGCCTGAAACACTTAACACACAGATCACGGCATCGAATGGAATAAAGGAGAGTTAAAATACATAATTAAAAGTCTCTAGGAAGCAAGTTTTCAACCATGAAGTATTTTTAGGAAGGAATTATAAATGCATGCTAATCATATGAATAAATGGGTAAAGATTTGATAAAACCGCACAATTAAGCACAATATAAACCATAGAATAGTGGTTTATCAAGCACAAATTAGGAGAAATTCACAAAACCATGCTATTTCATTGAATAAATATGAGAAAAGATTATAAAATCCCCTGAATTTAACACAAGATAAACCGCAAAATTGGGGTTTATCAAACCTCCCCACACTTAAACTAAGCATGTCCTCATGCTAAACCAAGAAAGACAAGAAAAGGGGTAAGAAAATTTATTCAATGCAAATAAACTATATACACCTATCTACATGCATGCAACTAAATGCAAAATGATTCTACCTACTTGGTTAAAAGTAAATCAATCTCCAAGAACACATATGAACATGTAGGGCTAACGTAGTATGATGATTTATGAATCCCACCAATTCAAATATCAAAATGAATTTCAAATAGACTTGCAAGAAGAAAGCTCATGAAAGCCGGGAACAAGGAATTGAGCATCGAACCCTCACCGAAATTTGAAATTTGAATTTTTGATTAACCTAAACTCTCACCAAACACATATAACAACCTATACAATTCTAATACACCACCTAGCTACCCATGATTCCCACTTTTTCACATACTCAGGGATTCTTTTCAATTCACATTCCATATGCATTGTTATTATTACTTTGCTTTGGGGCATTTTTGTCCCATTTTATTGGTTCCTTTTTCTTTTTCTATTTTATTTTTTTCTTTTATATTTTTTTTTCTTTTTATTTTTCTTTATCATTTTTCTCCACTAAAGTATATACAAACGTATCAATGCATATGGTTTTACATATTTAATGCATGAGTATATACCCAATCCCATGATTTTCAACAAAAATACAAAATACACTTTTACCTAAACCAATGTTCCCAAGTTTCCCATACCCAAATGATATACACCCTCACTAGCCTAAGCTAATCAAAGATCCAAATTAAGGGACATTTATTGTTTTTCACTTAGGGGTAGTGATGTGCTAAAATTAAGAACAAAGGGGATTAAATAGGCTCAAAATTAGCTAACAATGGTTGATGAAAGGTACGCTATTTGGATAAGTGAGCTAAATGAAATGATGGCTGATGAGCAGATATTTTATACGCTTTTTGACATCATTTTCATATAGTTTTTAGTAGTTTTTATTTAGTTTTTATTAAGTTTTTATAGGTTTTAGTGTTAAATTACATTTTTGGATTCTACTATGAGTTTTTGTGTTTTTGGGCAATTTCAGGTATTTTCTGGCTGAAATTGAGGAGCTGGAGCAGAAGTCTGATTCAGAGACAGAGAAAGCACTATAGATGCTGTCCAAATCTGACCTGCCTACATTCGGAAGAGCTTTTCTAGAGCTAAAGAAATCTAAATGGAGCGCTCTCATCGGCTACAGAAATCAGACTTCCAGATCTTTCCAGTAATATATAATAGTCCATACTTTGCTTCGGATTAGAAGGCCCAAAACGGGCGTCCAACGCCAGCTTCCTGTCCCCTTCCAGGCGTCCAGCGCCCAAAGAGCAGAGCCCAGCATCCAAAGACCCAAAGATGACCACCTAGCTGGCGTTCCATGCCCAAGGAGTCTCAAAGCACGTGAATCTCATTAAAGCTCAGTCCAAACACTCACCAAGTGGGCCCCAGAAGTGGATTTTAGCACTAAATAAGACTATTTTACCCTTACTAGTCATTTGTTTAGTATTTAAGGGATTAGATTCATGTTATTCGTACACTTTTACCACCATTCAGCATTATTTTTGTTTTTTCCATTGTTTTTACTTTAGTATGAGTTTCTAAACCTCCTAGGTTGAAGGGAGGAGCCCTGCTGAGTCCTATGAATTAATAAAAGTATTAGTGTTTCTTCTTCGATCTGTGTTTGCTCTATCTCAAAGATGTATATTTGTTCTTCATCAATATGAATACATTTAACTGGCATAAGGTTATCATATTCTACATGGGTTTAGAGTACGTCTTTCATCAGACAATGATGAACCCCCAGTTTGAATATACGTCTCTCAGACGGCTAATCTACGACTTCATTGGGGACTTCTCGAGACATCAGTTCAACCAATTTCTAGGGAGATTAGGGTCTCTGTGGTAGAGGCTAGAACCCAAAGATGCAGCATTCTCTAATCCGGAAGATCTGACCCTGTCTGTGGCATTTTGAGTAGGATCGTTAAGGAGAGTGGCCTGTAGGAACTTCACCCTCAAGTAGAGAGGGATCCACACTAAACTTGGGGTTCAGATCGGAGGAGTATTGGCAGCTGCTCAAACCAGTGTCAATCACATACAGCCTGCCATTGAAGAAGATCATTCACAAGCAAAGAAGACAGTAGTACCAGAGTTACTTCAGAAAGACAAAGCAACTCTAACTCTCAACTCTAATCCTATCACTTATTCCTTTCACAGTTTCGTGATACTTCATCCAACTCCATATACTTAATCCAATAACCTTCTGATCTGCCTGACTAAGACCTGCAAGATAACCATAGCTTGCTTCAAGCCACAATCCTCGTGGGATCGACCCTGACTCACTCAGGTATTACTTGGACGACCCAGTGCACTTGCTGGTACAGCTGTACGAAAGTGTGGGGATTCGTGCACCAAGTTTTTAGCGCTGTTGCCGGAGATTGTTGAGTTTGGGCAAACTACCGGATTGTCTTGCTCTCTAGATCAGGTAATTTTTATTTTTTTGTTTGAGTTTTTTGTTTTTGTTTTCTTTTTCTTAATTTTCAAAAATTTTAAAAATCTTTTTCAAAAATATTTTTCTTTTCTTTGTTCAATTGTTGTTCTTGGTTTGAGTCTTTGAGTCTTTTATTTTTATTTTTTATTTCTTCAAATTTTCAAAAATTTAAAAATCTTTTTCAAAAATGTTGTTATTTTTGTAGTTCAATTGGCTAGAGCGTTGTGTTCATGTTCTTGGTAATTTGTGTTTCTCTGAGTCTTTCTTTCTAAAAACTTTTCAAAAATAATTTTCTTTGGTTAAATCTTATGTCAAGTCTCTAAGTTTTGTGTTTTCTTTTTATTTTTCTTGCAATTTTCGAAAATTGTCTTGGTTTTCTAAAAATGTTAAGTTTGGTGTTCTTTTTATATTCTTGAGTTCTTTGAGTCTTTAAATTTTATTCTTGGCATTCTTGTGTTTCTTCAAAGTGTTCTTGAGTCTTGCATGTGTCTTGATCTTAAAATTTTTAAGTTTGGTGTCCCTTGGTGTTTCCCTCCAAAAATTGTCGAAAAACAAGGGCTCTAGATCTAAAAATTTTAAGTCTTGTGTCTTTTTTGTGATTTTCTCTTTCATCATAAATTCAAAAATCAAAAAATTATCTTTTCTAACTAATTTTATCCATAAATTTTGAAAGTTTTAAATAAAAATTCAGATTTTAATTTTAAAATTTTTTATCCAATCTTATCTTAATTTTAAAATTCAAAAATCAAATCTTTTCAAAATTAAAAATCATATATTTTTCAAAAATCTTATCTTTTTCAAATCTTCTCATATCTTTTTCAAAATTTAAAAATTTTATCTTATCTTTTTCAAACTTCAAATTTTAAAATCTTATCTTTTTAAAATCAATTTCAAATCTTTTTAATTTCATATCTTATCTTTTTCTAATTTCAAATTTTAATTTCAAAATCTTTTCTTATCTTACTTCTTATCTTATTTTAAATTTAAATATTTTCTTATCTTATCTTTTATTTTTATTTTTTATTTTTATTTTTTCTTAATTAATATCTTATCTTCTCTCTCATCTTTTTTAAAACCACCTAACTAACTTTTTCCTCTCTTAATTTTTGAAAACTACTCCCTCTTCTTCTCTCTCTTCTTTTTCAAAACCACCTAACTAACTCTTCTATTCTCAATTTTTGAAAATTTCTCTCCTTCTCTCTCTTCTTTTTCAAAACCACCTAACTAACTCTCATCTCTCTCTATTTTCAAAAATTTCTTTCTCTTTTCTCTCCCCTATTTTCGAAAATTCAACAATTAAAATTCAAATATTTTTAAATTAATTTAACTTAATTTTCGAAAAATTAATTAATTAATTAAATAAAAAAATAAAAATATTTTAATTCTTATTTACTTTTTCTATTTATACTGCTCTTCTTCTCACATCTCTATTATTCAACTCTACTCCCCCTCTCTCATCTTCTATCTTCTTTTCCTTTACTCTATCCCCTATTTTCAAAGTATACTTCTTTTACTTCTTTTATTTCTTTTATTTCTTCTTCTTCACTCTTCACATCTTACAGGGAGTCCTGTGTTCTTGAACATAGAACTCTCATTTGGTTTCTATTTTATCGTCTTTCTTCACATCTCACTTTAAGGAGGAGCTTCTTGCCAATTGGCACAAAGAGCTTTCTTCTTTTCCATCTTTATTTTTCTTTTCTTCTTATTTATGACCAGGAACAGGGATAAAGAACCCCTCTTGACTCCTGATCCTGAACCTGAGAAGACTCTAAGGAGGCATTTACAACAAGCTAAAACACAACACTCCGGAAGAGACCTTTTAGAAAACTTTGAACAAGAAAAGGGAGACATGGCCGAACGTGGAAGAGAGGCAAGAAAGGTGCTTGGTGGCTTCAACCCTGATTTCTATGGAGAAAATATCAATGTATCTCCTATCAGAGCAAGAAGCTTTGATATCAAACCCACAACATATTACATTAGTGTTGCAGAAGTTTCAATTTCACGGACATCCACAGGAAGACCCCAGTAAATTCATCACTGACTTCCTGTAGTTCTGTGACACTGCAGACACCAACAGAGTGGACCCTAAACTCAACAAGCTAAAACTATTCCCATTTGCTCTGAAAGATCGAGCAAAGGATTGGTGGGATTTTTCACCCAGGGGAAGTATGAACACCTGGGATCAGGTTATTAACAATTTCCTAAACAAGTTATCTCTGTCATAGAGACTAGCAAAGTTAGTGACAGATGTCCAGACCTTCAGACAGAAGGAGAGTGAGGCTCTCCTTGATGATGCAGGTGTCGCGATGGTGGCGGCGGCTATGGTAGCGGCCTCCTCCCCTCCATCGGCGCTCTCTCTCTCTTTCTCGGATCTCCTCTCTCGCTGGCTCGTGCTCGGTGGCGAAGGACCCAAAAATGGCGACGACGACCCTGGAATGCCAGGGCTCCCCCTTCCCCTTCCCCCCTTCCCCCCTTCCCCCTCTCCCTTTCCCCCGAGTCCTTTCCCTTTTCCTTTCTCCCCTCCCCCCTCAGGTCCTTTTTTTTAATTTTATAATTTTTTTATTAGGGAGTAATTTAGTAATAAAATAAAAAATTTTATTAAAAAGAACCATTTTAATACGAAAAAACGTTAAGAATGATTCTAAACCAAAAATTACGTTGAGGATGGTTTTGATTCTTACCCTAAACGTTAGGGACCAAAATAATACTTACCCCTTAATTTTATTATTTTAAAAAATAAAAAAAGCATACAGTGCAAAAAAAAGAGAGAAAAAAAAAGAAAAATATGAAAAAAATAAAGAAAAAATATCTTCTTTGTAATTATTATCCTTTTTATATACTATTTTTTCACCTATAAGATTCGAGGATGAATCTTCTTTGAAGAGGAGGAAAATGATACGTGCTTCAAATGTTCGTGATATGAAGAGTTCAAGTGTTATTTAGAAGATATTAGTTTACATTTTTAGAATGTTTTAATTTAATTTCATGTATTTTGATTTTATTCATTTAATTACTAGATTGTGCGTTATGTTTGTGGGCTTAGAATTTTCTATATTTTAACCTAATAAGAAGTTATAAATACCTTATAAACTAGTATAATCGTAGTATAGAATGATTTAGATGTTTGAAAACCCCTTTATTTTTGGTTTCGTAATGAAACCTGATGTGGACAATTGAGGTCAAGGAGTCCCTCTCTTGTTGTATCGGAAAATTTGGTAGAGGTTAAGAAGTCCCTTCGATTCAATTTCCAAACTATGACGTTGACAAGTTAAGTTGAGGAGTCTCTTTCTTGTTGCATCAAGAAATTGAATAGAAAGTAGAGTGATTCTTTTTGTATTCAATTTCAACCTATTTTTTTGTTTTTATTTCAATTTTAATGTATCTTTCTTATTCAATTTCAATTCATGTCATTTTGGTTATTTTCTTTTTCGTATCATTCTCCTCCTCTTTAAAAATATAGAAAACTCTAAATCCACAAATATAAGGCCCAATCTAGTAATTAAATAAACAAAATCAAAATACATCAAATTAAATTAAAATATTTTAAAAATGTAAACTAATATCTTTTAAATAACACTTGAACTCTTCATATCACGAACATTTGAAGTATGTATCAGAGAGCGGCTACACATATATTGACAAGATAAAGAACAAAAATATAAGAGAGAAAGTTAGAGTATCGCCTATTATAGAAAAGATGATAAAATCTCGTCTTAGGTAGTTTGAATATATATGTGGGAAGAAAATCAGTTGGGCACCTGATTAGGAAGGTGGATAAGATGAAAGGCGGACGAATAGCATATAGTAAAAAAAGACCTAAAAAGACCATACATGCAGTGATCATACGGTGCTATAGTTTGAGATCTGTTTCGCTATTATAGCGCTGACAACAAATGTGTTACAATGCTCTTCCTCAATTGTACAATTTTTAACTGTGTTATAGTACATGATTGTGAAATAAAAAAGTAATATCTAAAATGATAAAAAGATTTAAATTTTAATTAAAAACGTAAATATGATTTTTTTTAATTAAAAAAAAAACCTAAATTGAGAGGATGGATATATAGAATTTATTATCATAATTTTATTAGGTTGTATAGATAGAATAAAGTAAAAGACGGCCCACATTGTTATCATCAAGCTATATATATAATTCAAGTGTATATGTGTATTTAAAGTTTAAACCCAACGAATTAAGACCTAATAAAATCTCTTTAACTGATCAAATCTCCATGACATCTTCCATTAGTCTCATGATATAGTGAGCCAGCAAGTTACTGAATATCAGGACCTCTGCTAAATACAACACACAAATATCAACAGTAATCAGTTTCCTTAGTCATTGTATATTTTTATTCATATTATATAAACACAAAATATCAACTACCAATCAACAATTATATAAGAATATGCATATGTAGTGTTCATAGAAAAGTTATATTATACTACTGCGATAGAAAATTTTTTTGGCTATTGTTATATGATAAATTTAATTATTTTTGTATCTGAGATTATTGAAAAAAAAGTATAAAATAATATATAAATATATACAAATATATATAATTAATTTGATAATTAATTTTTGATATCGATAAAATATTTATGTGATAAAAATATTTACAAATCATCTTCTAAAATAACCATATTAGCAGAGAAAAAAGAAACACATTACATTAGTGCTTATCAAAGACTTGAAAATAACGTGGGTTTAAGTTTGTTTTATTTTTGGGGGAGGGGGAGTGGTTGGAATCTCCGAGGAGTGTCACCGAAACCCCACATACAAGTCCCATGACTCTAACGGCCTCATTCTCTGAGTCCCTCTTATGTTATTTTATTTTTGGTAAGATGTTTTTTTTTTTAATTATTAGATAATAAATTGTAAAATTTTATAAAATTATTATATTTATTTTTAAACGTTACTATTTTAATATAATATTATAAAAGCTTACTAAATAACAATTTTTATGGAAAAAATATTTTTGACATTTGATGGGGCAGATGCTTTTATTTTTACTATACTTCAACTGAATTCCAAGACTGTCTCTTTTTTGTTAGTGCCAACTTTGCGGTAGACGGTAGTGATTACAAAGGGTCTCATGTGCGCTTTTTTGATACTATCCCAAACCGTTTTATTTGCTTCACACTCCTCTCATCTATCATATACACCGATACAAAAGGCAGAAAGAAAAGAGAATGAGATTCCATACATATCAAAATCAATGGACCCAATGATTGGTCTATTTCTTACAAATTTAACCTTTCTTATCTATCACTCTCACTCCAACACAGACAATGTCACAATGGAGAAATAATTAAAAAAAAAATCCTTGTGGTGAAGAAGGCACAAATCGACTGTATTTGTCAAAGTTATATGCTTGAAAAAACACAATTAGGAGGGTTTGCTTTTTGTTTTTACCTTTTCCCTCTAAATTTTAAAACTTATTAAATCTACTTTCTTTAACAAGATTAATTATATATATATATATAAAATCAATTACTAAATTAGCTATTTTAAATTTATACATAAATATATGTATTATTAATTAATTTTAAATATATATTTTATAACAATATTTTATAAGAGTAACTAAATTTTACCACACATATAAATAAAATATCATCAGAAATATAAAATTTATATAAAATATCTTTTTAGTGAAACATCGTTGTAATCAGAATTTCTTAAACGCAGCTAGGTGTTCATATCATTGTAATATTGATATATGATGAATGCAAACAAATTTTAGACGTAATTGTCCTAGATATACAAAATTCAAAATAAATGTTTTCATATCTCATATTTTGTGCTCTCAAGATCTTTAAACACATATCTCACACGTCCAAAAAAAAAAAAAACACATATCTCGAATGTTGTGCCATCGAGTTATATACATTTCGCTAGCGTAGTACATCTCGAATGCATCTGACATCAAACAAAAATTTTTTTTAAGGTTAAATTACACGATTAGTCCCTATATTTTTAGTGAAATTATAAATTGGTTTTTATATTTTAAAAATTTGTAATTGAGTCTTTAATGAGAATTAAAATTTTCAATTATTTAGTTTCCACCGTTTAAAAAGTGTTTAATTTAACAGAATATTTTCAACATATTCTCTATTTTAAACATGTGAGCTGTACATATTTGATAATAGGGACCAATTTGTAATTTTAGTGAAAGTATGGAGACTAACCGTGTAATTTAACCATTTAAAAATGACCAAAAACTCCATAGGCTATCTAAACCCACCCCCACCCCTCCCCAACTCTCTCATTCTCACTTTCTAAAATGGCACCACAACCCCAGCGCTCTCTATCTCTCACCTCGGCTCACTATCGTCGTGCCTCTCGCCTCCGTCGCCACGTCGGATCCACTGATAAATTGAGTTGCTATTTTTATGTTGATTTATTGCTATTTTCTTCTTAGACATTAAATTGTTCGATTTGAGCATGTTGGGAATTGGAATTATTCTCTTCCATTTACCGGTGTTTCAGCATTGAGATTGGAAGAGAAGAAAAAATCGCCGGATGAGAGATGTGAGATGGAGAAGGAAGGAGGTGAGACCCGACTCGTGAGCACAAATGCGGTGGATCCGATGCGGTGACGGTAAATCGAGGTGAGAGAGAGCGCGCTACAGTTAGGGTGTCGTTTTAGAAAGTGATAAAGTGGGAATGAAAGAGCTGGAGAGGGGTGTGGTGGGTTAAGATAGTTTAGAGAATTTTTGGTCATTTTCGAATTGTTAAATTACACAGTTAGTCTCTATACTTTCACTAAAACTGCAAATTGGTCCTTATTGTTAAACATGTGTAGCTCACATGTTTAAAATAGCGAATATGTTGAAAATATTCTATTAAATTAAACATTTTTGAACGACGAGGACTAAATTGTAAATTTTAATTCTCTTTAGGATTCAATTATAAATTTTTAAAATGTAGAGACTAATTTACAATTTCACTAAAATATAAGAACCAACTGTGTAATTTAACTTTTTTTTTATATACTGTATATAAATGCAGTGTCTGAATAATTTATATATATTTTTCATGTACTTATTATACTCGATATGTGATTTTGTATTTAAATGCATAAATTATCCTAAAATTACATATATTAATAAATAAAATATTTATTTTACTTATATGTAAAAATTGATTAAAAAAATAAAGTAGAAATTAAATGGACTCGTAATCGATTAGTTTTCTATAAAAATAGAAAATTATACTGTTTGGAGTAAAACTAAAACACTAAATACAGGGCATACCATTTATCTGTTAATTAACGTATTTGTTACACATCTAACAAATATTACTATCCAATGCAAGTTTAACCAAGTAGACCCAACACTAACAAAAATTATTCATTAAAAAGAGCGTGATTACATGCGCCACATCATTCTTTCAACCAAGTCATTTACGTTCATGTGGGGGCTTTGCGTTATCGTTGTCGTCGTCATCTTCTTCTTCTTAGCGTTCCTTCTCATCCTCCTCCTTCTCCTTCTCCTTCTCCTTCTCCCTCTCGTTCTTCTCATTCTTCTTCTTCTTCGCGTGTTTTCTCCTCATCATCATTCTTTTATTGCTGCTGTTATTGTTATTATTGTAATAGACGGTGAGGAGAAAGAGTTTTGAATTGTGTAGAACAACGAGTCCAAATGCACTTTAATTCATTCAGAAATGAACCGAAATTATATAATGATTGCGACACAATTAACTCAAAAATGAACCGAAATTACATAATGGATTGCAACATAATTAACTCAGAAATGAACCAAAATTACATAACATTTATGACACAATTAAAAGAAAAATGAACCGAAATTTACCATAATGATTACGACACATAAACTCGGTTCGAAAATAAGCACACAAACAAGACTGAATCATGAATAAAAACACATCCAAAATCAATTTTGGATCAGACAATGTCATTAATATGTTTCTTCTTCTTTTTTGTTTGATATTTTCTTCTCTTTTTCTTGGTTTTATTTCTCTCAAGAGAGTAAATCAAAAAGAATTTTGAAAAAATGAAATAAGAAGGTGAAGATGAAGAAAAAGATGTAAAAGAAGAATAAGAAGCCGTAGAAGATGAGGAGAAAGTGTTTTGAATTGTCCAAGACAACGAGTCCAAATGCATCTTAATTCATTCAGAAATGAATCAAAATTACATAATAGATTGGACACAATTAACTCAAAAATGAACCAAAATTACATAACATTTATGACACAATAACTCAGAAATGAACCGAAATTATATAATGATTGCACACATAAACTTAGTTCGAAAACAAGCACACAAACAAGACTGAATTATGAACAAAAAGACATCCAAAATTAATTTTAGATCAGACAACATCATTAATATATTTCTTCTTCTTTTTTGTTTGATATTTTCTTCTCTTTTTTCTTTGTTTTATTTCTCTTAAAAGAGTGAAATAAGAACTATAAAAAATGAAAAGGAAGGAGAAGATGAAGAAGAAAAAGTTGAAAAAGAAGAAGAAGAAGTGGCAGAAGATGAGGAGGAAGAGGAGAAAGAGTTTTGAATTGTGCAGGATAACGAGTCCAAATGCACCTTAATTCACTCAGAAATGAACCGAAATTATATAGTGGATTGCGATACAATTAACTCAGAAATAAACCAAAATTACATAACAATTGTGATATAATTAACTTAGAAATGAACCGAAATTACATAATGATTGCGACCCATAAACTCAGTTCGAAAATAAGTACACAAACAAAACTCAATCTTCAACAAAAACACATCCAAAATCAATTTTGGATTAGACAACATCATTAACATGGCAAAAATTCAACAACAAACAATAACAATAACGACCATAACGATAACGAAAAAGAAGAAAAAGAAAAAGAAGAAGAAATTTGCCGTTTATGTTAAAAGTGGGAAGCTGTTTACATTTAAAAGTCAATTACGTATAAACTATGATGCACGGACACTGACATGGATACGGGGCACGACACGACACGGGACACGCCGACACGCGAATTTTAAAATTTTATAAGACACAGAGACACACATACATATAAAATATAAAGTATTTTTTAGATAAATCATAATAATATTTTGATATTTTATTGATATTAAAATATAAATTAATTTTTTAATTATTTTTAATGTCTTATTTTAATTATATCAAATATTTAAAATATTTTTTTGTTTTAATAAATAATAATATATACTATATTTAAATTTATTTCAAAAATATATGTTAAGAATAAGACTGGACACGCTGACACATGATGATATTTAGGTGTGTCCTGAAAAGAATTTTTTACTTTTTAATTAAGATACGGTTGGACACAGCAGACACACGTATTAGACGATTGTCGATGAGTGTCGTGTCTAAGATGTGTCGACACGTGGACACGACAGCTCAACAAAATATCCGTACTTAATAGCGTATAAATGGCACATGAATGTAGTGAAGATTATAACAATTTAGATAGACTTAATTAAGTTAGTGAAATCACTTAAATTCAACGCATTATTGGTTAATTAATTTTACACTCTGATTTGGCAAGCTAAACCCAATCTTCGTAGGTTAATTATGCCAGCACAGCCCCATATCCCAAGCCAACGAATCCTCTAACAAGCTTCCTTTGATTCTTTCTGTTAAATGAATCCTTTTATTATATAATAATGATACTAATATTTCTCAGTATAAACATATATATCAAATCGTTAGCTTTAGTCACCAAAAAATTAAAAAAGTCATTAGCTTTTAGATTTTGTAACAAATGACTCATTTGGATTTTATAGTACATTCTACTCTATAAAAATAAAACGATGAGTCTTAAATAAGATTGTGGTTAATTGGGATTATAGAATATAAACTAAATACATAAGCACAAAAATATAAACTTTTTAGTATACATTTGAAAAGAAAAAGAAAGACACAGCCTAAATAAAAAGAAATTTTGATATCAGTATAAAATAATTATATATATATATATATATATATATATATATATATATATATATCACAAAAATAACTTCTTTTTCTAGTTCAAATTAAATGTCTATTTTTCAATTGTGCACAAGTATTAAAATAATCATTAAGTTTGGTTGAAAATATAAGCAATTAAAAAAAAATAAAACAATTTTAGTACTATTTTTTTCTCTATTAATTCTTTAATTTTTTAACTTTTTTCTTTTTATTAAAAAGTAGAAGGCATAATAAATAAAAATTAATTAATGACTTATTAAAATTAAAAAGCAGCACTTAATTTGCAACAAAAATAAAAATAAAAAGAGATACTTAATATAAAATTATAAGAGTATTTTTTACATAAATTACGTGAATAATTAACTAAAAAAAGAATATAATTAAAAATTATATAATATTTTGCAGAATTGATATATTAAAATTAAATTTATAAAAAATAAAATAATTTATTACACAGATTTCATTTGTCTCCATACGTGTTATTTATGTAAATATTAGGTAATTAGAATCAAAACATTTTATTTAAATAAATTACCTAAACAATAAATAGTCTTACAAAAATTTATTTCCAAACATGTTATTGCCACTTGGCAAAAGAAAGAAGGGAAGTACGACATTGAGGCCTCGTGGTTTAGTTTGGAAAAGGCAATGCCCCTCACAAGAGGTTGTATGGCAGATCCCCACCTCCCCATGTTACAACTTCCCCTCTCTTCCCTTTACCTGTCCCTACCTTCCCCGCAATTATAAAACCCCTCGCCCCTCCCTTCCTTTTTCCTTCAATCCCCTCTCATCTTCACAAATCTTCCCTTTCCTTCCCCTTCCAATACAGCTGCTTTGTGCCATTACTGCAAACACTTTTTAATTCCCCCTTTACACAGAGAACTAATAATTAAAAATGTGCAGCTCCAAGGCCAAGGTAACCGTAGGCATAGAAGCCACCAACATCAACACCGCCGCAACCATGGCCAGAATCAACGGCAGGCCAGTTCTTCAACCAACATGCAACCGCGTTCCAAGCCTCGTCGAGAGGCGGAACTCCATCAAGAAAGTGCTGTCTCCGCCGCTTCTTCCAGGAAAAGTAGCCTCGTTGACGACGCCGCCGGTTTCTCCGAAATCAAAGTCGCCAAGGCCACCGGCGGTGAAGAGATCGTCCGGAGGCAGTGACGGCAACAACGGCCTCAACTCGAGCTCCGAGAAGATTGTGATCCCGAGAAGCTCGGTTACAAAGGCTCCGAGCTTGGAGAGGAAGAAGTCGAAGAGCTTCAAGGAAGGATCTTGTGTTGTTGAGGCGTCGCTGAGTTACTCTTCGTCGTTGATAACTGACTCGCCGGGGAGCATTGCGGCGGTTAGGAGGGAGCAGATGGCGCTTCAGCAGGCTCAGAGGAAGATGAGGATCGCTCATTACGGAAGATCAAAGTCTGCAAAGTTTGAAAGAGTTGTTGTTCCTCTTCCTGATCCCTCTTCAACCACTCTTCCTTCTAAAATTATTGACGAGAAGAGGTGCAGCTTTATCACACCCAATTCAGGTAGTTATTTTTTTTTTATTTATGTTATAATTACAATATTATATGACCAATATTTTTGTAACAATTTAAAAAAAATAAAAGGTTTAACTAATTTTTTTTTACCAATGAGTATAGTTAAAATGGCATAATTTCTTCGTACTCATTACAAAAGTTGCAGATTCCAGTTTTTTTATTTTTAGGCTTTCTATTTTTAATAAAAAAAAACTAATTAATTTTTTTAAAGAAGAGCAAAAATAAAATTAAATGCATATTGACTAAAAAGATATTAGTTCATAAAATTTCTTTTTTCATCAAGATATATCAATTTTTCTTATATTTTAAAAAAAATTATAACTGAATATAGTGATATTATTTAATTCATATAATTAATTTTATAAAATTCAGTAAAATAGGTGATTTATATTTGAAACCGAAGCAAACTAAATAAAAACAGAGTAAAATTTTATAAATTTAATTAAAAAGTGAACTTTTTTGCAGTAAATTTATGAAATTATTAATTTATCATAAATTTTAAATTTTAAATTTTAGTTTTAAATTCTAAATATTTTAAATAATAAGGATTCGGAAATCATTTTATAATAAAAAATTAATTAATATTAACTAATTAAAAATTAATTTCTATACTTATTCAAATTTTATTTACACTTATTTTCGTTGTTGTAAAGTGCTTTGGTTATCAGACTGAAATAGTGGCCTTTTATCAGGAATAGAACAAAATGTGCTGATACAAATTTCTGTTTTTGATGAATAGATCCAATCTATATTGCCTATCATGATGAAGAGTGGGGAGTTCCAGTTCATGATGACAAGTAAGCCCTCTACACATTCTCTCCTTTTCTTTTTAGATCAATAAAAACACACACAAATCACACCAAACACAAATGATTGTGACTGACAATAACTCTTTTCCATTGTTGCAATAATTCATCAGGATGCTGTTTGAACTTCTAGTTTTAAGCGGTGCTCAAGTTGGATCTGATTGGACTTCAACCTTGAAGAAACGTCAAGATTTCAGGTTTTCCTTAAAGCAACTTATATTAAATAATATACTTGTTTTTTCATTGATAAATAACTCATTCTGAAGCTAAAATTTTTATCCCATAACCATAATATTCACCTGAAAAAGTTTGGGATAGGCAAAAATAATAAATATCTAAGTATACTTAAAATTTATTTTTAATGGATTAAAATATATAAAAAATTTATAAATGTCAAATTTTATGGTATTTTTGTTTATTAAAGACAATCTATGAGATGTACTTTAATATTTATAATTTTTTTTGTGTATATTTTTTTACATTTTACATTCTTTTATATGTATTTTTGATTATTTACTCCAATGTCTATTATATTAGAGTTTCAATATTGTACTGGTTAATATTTTTTTTTCAATTCTATCTTTATTTTAATAATCTCTATGTCAACTTATAATATTACGTCACAATAAAAATATTAAAATAATCCAATATTCAAAAACTTTTAATATACATATTAAACTCTTGAACCACCGTTATGCATAAATGAAGAGAATAATTACGTAAAAAATATTGGTTTTAGCCGTGAATGAAGGAAACTAATGATTTGAAGTTGTATGTGCAGGGCTGCATTTTCAGAATTTGATGCAGAAATTGTGGCAAACTTGACCGATAAGCAAATGATGTCTATAAGTTCGGAATATGGCATTGATATCAGCAAAGTTCGAGGAGTTGTTGATAATGCTAACCGAATTTTAGAGGTACTAGTAACTAATAATAACCACTAATAAGCAAAGCATCAAACCTTAGAAAAATGTGCCATCATCAATGTTTTCTTATTTGGTCTCTCTCTTCTTTTCATATCATGTGCGCTCCATAAATATTTATTTGTTTGAGCTGGTTTAATTTATTTAAGTGAATATTCTATTAAGAAATAAATCTTCGAGTATTAATTAGTGATGTTGCTTTTAGCTGCATTTTCCTATTATTTTCTCTTTTAATTCAACCATTAACAATAAAGTTGCAGACCAGCAACTAGTTCCAATAGGCTGGAGTGGAAGCTAAGTGTTAATTCTTGGGCCCCACTTGAGCTCATCCATCTCTTCTGAACTTTAAACTATATCAATATCAATATCAATGTCACATGATATGCCAACACAGTTGTAGACTTGTAGTTACTTTTGTTCAGAATTACAAATGATTAGTACCTAATTTATGTTTGAAAAATAATTTTATATATCTTCTTAATATGATTTGAATAAATTTTTTGTTAAGTAAATGAAAAAAATTTAATATTTTTTAAAATTTAAGATACAGATGTTTTTTTAAAGAGAAGTTATTATAATAAAAAATTAAACATGATCTACTTAATTAAGGGATTTGCTAATATATTTTGCTTTTGCAAATTATCATTCTTCACAGGTTAAAAAAGACTTTGGATCATTTGAGAAATACATATGGGGGTTTGTGAATAACAAACCAATCAGCACCCAATACAAATTTGGACACAAGATCCCAGTAAAGACCTCAAAATCAGAGAGCATAAGCAAAGACATGGTTAGGAGAGGGTTCAGGTTCGTTGGTCCAACTGTGGTTCACTCATTCATGCAGGCATCTGGTCTAACTAATGACCACTTAATCACATGCCATAGGCACTTGCAATGCACCTTGCTTGCAGCAGCAAGGCCTTACTGTGGTACTCCATAGAATAGAATGCCTCAATTTGCTACAACAAAATAAGAGATTGATTTATTGACCAAGAAGATGAGAAAGTACATGCTGAATTGGAGCATATGTAATTGTGCTAACTATAGTTTGTATTCTGAGTTATTAATTGTTTGTGTATAATATTAGGATTAGGATTGAAGGAAAAAAAAGGTTTTCTGATTTGTGAGTGTTTGTGATTGTGACAAGAAGTTTTTAATAGTTTGGGTGTATTTTTTTTTTTTTTGCAATGCTTTTTTTTTATAAATTTAAGTTAGTTCAATACTGATTAATTTACTAACTTTCAAATATATTACGAGTCTTTGTTAACTGTATTAATCTTATTTGATAAATGGATTTGTTAGAACAAAGAGAAGGAACTCAAGGGTTAGGATGGTGTTATTTAAATTTTAAGCGATGGGAGGCTTTAGGCTTAGGGAACAATGACCATGTGCATGTGCAGTTGGGAAGTGGCAAGGGCATGTGTGGTGTCAGTTTGCTTTTTAATCCATGTGACCCATCAGAGACTTTGCATTATTTGGTTCCTTTAACAGCCTGTTTTGTAGAGACTAGAGAGTGTGTGTGTCTTGTGTAGGGACCACACATTACCCTTCTTCCTTATTCCTTTCTCTTAGATTTGTTTATGTACTGTCTATGTTACTTCAACTCTATCATGTATTTATTCTCTTCTAACTTTTGTTTTTAATACTTAAAAATAGGTATTACAGATAATTTACAAGAACATGAGAGAAAAATATCGTCGGGACTATTTTTTGAAAAATCAATTCTCTGAGATGATAGGCATTTTCTGCTAGACACTCGTATGTTCTATTATATAAAATTTAAATACCGAAGATATTTTTTCTTTTTATTTATTTGGTGTGGATGATTTTGAGTGGCCTTCAATTCATTTGTCATGTGTCATGTGCTCCTGTACTAGTTTGAATGCTAATATGTATACCTTTTTCAAGAATGTTAACAAGATAAGTATCTCTCCCAACCACCATGTGCCCAACTTTTTTGTGTGAAAGAAACAATATTTTCTTTTTTAATTATTATTAGTTTCTTGCTATCATCCTCTTCTAATTGGTAGTTCAATCACTAAAACTAAGATTTTGAATATAAATCATTTGCCATCTATCACCACCAATTCACCCCATGGTGATATTAGAGAGAAAATAATTTAAATTTGTTATATTTAACCGTATTCGTAATTTTATGTATATAATATTTATAATTCTATATTTATTATATTTAATTGTTTTAACAATAATTAAAAAATGTAAAATAAAAATAATAATAATTAAAAATATTAGTGATTTGTTAGATATAATACGGTTATACTTTCTCTATAAATCGATTATTTTGGAAATAAAAGTGTTTATTATCTTGTTAGCAAAAGATCTGAAAAAAAACTAAAAAATATAATTCTACCGAAAGAGAAGCTCAAACGAGTAACTGTAACATACCATGTTCAAGCAACAACACTTTATAAAAGACAAAATCCTAATTATAGAAAAAGTATGTGATTCTACTCATTTCACACTCTTTCTTACTTGAATGTCAGAATATTTTTACAGGTATTTATCACTGTCAGGTCTTTGAGAGCCAACGTATACCTCTTTCACTTTAGACGAAGAAGAGCTCAATCCTTAAAAAGAATGAGTTATAACTACTGTCAGAATTACTACACAAATAACTATTATTTTTTTTAAAGATAGATTTTATTTCATTAGAAATAAAATAAGGTGGTCTCAAATCTCGGTGTCTGCGATGCGGCTTGAATAAGTTTTATGTTAAAAATTTATTCGATCAAAATATTAATTTTACTTGTGGTACAGTTTTAATTGGATGAATTTTTTTTAGACAATCTGATCCAATTTCAAGCAATTTGATTGGATTGAATTTGCGATATATATAGGGTTAATAATCAAATTCGTCCCTGAAAAGATCACCCATTCTTCAAATTAGTCTTCAGATAATTTTTTTAGTCATATTAGTCCTTGAAAGATAAAATATAAGTTAAATTGGTCCTTTCGTTAGTTAGATGATGTCGTGGCAGGTTAATGGCACGTGTCACAAAATGATTGGTTTACATGTCAGGTCAGTGACACCTAGCATGCACGTGTCACTTGACATGTAAAAAAGTTAGGGCAAATCACTATATTAAGCCAAGGAGAGGAAAATTTTACACAAATCCGCCAAACCAAAATCTGGTTCATGAATCAACCAATGCACGTTTCTATGTAGTTCGAACCAGCTCAATTCGAACTCCATTTACATATAATTCGAATCACATCAATTCGAACTATACACATACGCACACACACTAATTCGAATCAACCTGATTGTGTAATTCGAATCAGGATGATTCGAATTACTCTCCAGCACGCAATCCCAAGTAATTCGAATTAGGCTGGTTTGAATTATATAGGGCCAGACGTGTATAAATATGGTGTGAACGTGAATTGATCTCATTAGAGTGAGAAAATGGCTAGTGAGGAGAGTTTTGTAGTGTTGGTTCACCACAGAGGATTGATTAAGAGGAAACACGATCCGGTGTGAAGTTCACCGATAAGGATCCTCTCAGTATTTTTATGAGGCCTACGACAAGTTATAATGACCTTGTTAATTCTGTACTACAAAAACTAGGTTTGGAAGGCGTGAAACAGGTTAAGAAGTTTTTCTATCACATTCCAATCTCCGTGCTGCAAGAAATTGTGAAGTATGATTGTTTCACGATCGGGAGTGATGAGGACTTGCAGGTCATGTTTCATTGTCGTCGGCAGTTTTCCGAAGTTAGGACACTTGAACTGTTGGCGAAATTGGTTGATGTGGTATCCAGCTCGGGGGTTTGAATCGGAATACCCACACTGTAGGCACGGTAGCCGGTTCTAGCTCCAGACCTGCTGGTGCATCTTCGTCCGTCCCTGTGTATGAACCTCCGGTCGAGCCTGTTGCCTCCCCTTCGTTCGCTGTTGATCTCAACTGTAGTGGAGGCGGCGAGGTTGGAATAGGGGATACTGTGCTGACCTCTTTACAGTGTGCTGCACCGGCTGGTCTGGGCGAAGCATTGTTGGATGATCCAGACGATGATGATGTGGAGCCGGATATCATTACTGATGACAGTGGTGATGATATTGGAGCGAGTGAGCCAGCTGGGGCGGGAGGTGGTTCTAGCTCTGGCACACAGCAGTACCTTCTGCACTTTTTATCTTTGGACTTGGAAGCCATGATACAGGTGGGGGCTCCTGGGGAGCCTACTGGATTTGGTGCTAGAGATGCCGAAGGGTCTACACGTCTGACAGAGTTTCAAGTTGGTCAGCAGTTTCAGGATAAAGATGAGGCTGTGTTAAGTGTGAAGACATACAACATCCGACGCGGGATACAGTACAAGGTGGTAGAGTCTGACTACCACCAGTATGTTGGGAAGTGTTCTGAGTTTGGGAATGGGTGCACATGGTTGATTAGGCTTAGTCTCCAGCAGCGCAAGGGCATTTGGGAGGTCAAACGGTACAACGGACCACATACGTGTCTCGCGACGTCCATCTCCAGTGACCACAGGAGTCTGGATTATCATGTGATCTCGACTTACATCATGCCAATGGTTAGAGCTGATGCATCCGTCAGCATTAAAGTGCTCCTGAATGCGACGGCAGCACACTTTGGGTTCAGGCCGATGTACAGGAGGGTTTGGTTGGCGAAGCAGAGGGCCGTTGCCCACATCTATGGTGATTGGGATGAGTCGTACAACGAGCTCCCTAGGTGGGTGTTAGGAGTTCAGCTGACAATGCCTGGTACTGTTGCAGTCCTTAGGACGAGCCCTATTCGAGTTTGGGGCCAGGTGGACGACTTGCAAGCTTATTTTCACCGACTGTTCTGGACGTTTCCGCCATGTATTGAGGCATTCCGTCATTGCAAGTCCTTGGTGAGTATTGACGGCACCCATCTTTATGGCAAGTATGGGGGAACATTGCTCGTCACGATTGCACAGGATGGAACTCCAACATTCTGCCTGTTGCATTTGCACTAGTTGAGGGTGAGAATGCCGAGTCCTGTTCCTTCTTTCTCTCCCACCTGCATCAACACGTGACCCCGCAACTGGGTCTGCTGGTTATATCAGACAGGCATAACGGCATCAAGGCTGCTTGAGGCTCCGGACGGAGGATGGCTACCTCTAGCTGCCTACCGTGCATTCTGCATTCGACATGTGGCAGCAAATTTTGCCCTGACCTTTAAGGGCAAGGACGCAAGGAGGCTTCTTGTGAATACAGCCTATGCTAAGATTGAGGTGGAGTTTGATTACTGGTTTGATATTCTGCGCTCTGAAGACCCTGCCATGTGTGAGTGAACGAACCGGATTGAGTATTCATTATGGACGCAGCATCAGGATGAGGGTCGGAGATTTGGTCACATGACGACAAATATCTCCGAGTGTGTTAATTCAATCCTGAAGGGGGTCAGGAATCTGCCTATGTGCTCGCTGGTGAAGGCAACTTACGGGAGGTTGGCCGAACTATTCGTTCGCAAGGGGATAGAGGTTGAGGCCCAGCTGGGAACCGGACAACAATTCAGTCAACATCTGATGAAGTGTATAGAGGCCAATCTGAAGACGGCCAGGTGCTTCACGGTAACTTTGTACGACAGAGATAACTCGGAGTTCACCGTCTCGGAGACGACTCCTACTGGTTCGTTCTCACTCGGTAGCTACAGGGTGTCACTCGGGTCTCAGACATGTGACTGTAGATACTTTCAGGCACTTCATTTCCCGTGTCCTCATGCCCTGGCATGCTGTGCCTATTCACGGGTAACTTGGCAGCCGTATGTCCACCAGGTGTATTGTCTTAGCTCCGTGTTCAGTGTGTACCGGATGGGGTTCACACCTCCCATTCCCGAGGGTTTCTGGCCACCATACGATGGGCCGGCAGTGACACCAGACCCCAACAAGAGGCGTGCGAGCGAGGGATGTTCCAGGTCCACCAGGATACAGACTACTATGGATGAGGCATATCCAAACAGGCCGAAGAGATGTGGGCTCTGTCGGCAACCAGGACACACACGTCGGAGGACCAAGTCACATGGGGGGGGGGGGGATGAGTAGGGTGTTGGTAGCTTTATTATTATGTTATTAACTTTATTAGTTAATGTGATGAAAACAAAACCATTAAAATAAACCACATGCAAAACCATTAACATAAACCACATGCAAAACTACTAAAATAAACCACTAAAAAAATTTTTTCTAACTACTAACCTCGTCGTTGATGACCCCGGCTATATGAGCAACTACATCCAAACGATATAGTCTTTCCGGATTGTCCCCCATCGGCTAAGTATCCTGTTCGAGCATTTGTCGGAGTGAAACTGGGTCGTTTTCTCTAGGATTTGGTGGGGTCTGAGAATGAAAAAGTGATTCGAATAAGGTGGGTTCGAACTCCTTTTATAGCCAAATCCAGTGTAATTCGAAACAACCCAATTCGAATTACTACTAGAGGCAAAAAGTGAGTAATTCGAATCACCCTGATTCGAATTAAGCAATGTATAATTCGAATCAGGTTGATTCGAATTAGTGAGTGTGTGCATGTGTCTATAATTCAAATCAAGGTGATTCAAATTACATGTATTTTGAGTTCGAATTGACCTGGTTCGAACTATATAGAAATGTGCATTGGTTGATTCATGAACCAGTTTTCGGTTTGGCTGATTTGTGTAATTTTCTGCTCCCATTGGCTTAGTTATGTGATTTTCCTAAAAGTTCAGACAAAATCATTTTCATCCTTAAAATGTTAAAAATTAATCAAATTAGTTTTTATATAATTTTTTTTATTTTTCTTCATAATATTAAATTAAAAATATTTTTGATAGTACTAATTTTTAATATTATTTTTTAGACCTTAATAAACAAAATTCCATTTACATAAAATAATAAATATAATTAAATTATTATAAAATTATTTTTTTATTTTTATTTTAAAATTTTATATTTTTAAATTGTAATTTTTTTATAGTAAAAACTTTTTATTTAAAGGATTTTATCAAATTACTGTTGATTATATATTTAAAAATTTAATATTTTAAATCTCACTAAATAATATAGTAGTTATTTTTAAATTTAAATCTTTTGAATTTTTTAAAATTATAATTTTTATAATTTTTATTATTGTTTAATTTATATGGTAGAACTTAATAATTGAAAAACCGATTGGTGAGATCACTTGTTAAATCTGAATATTTTAATATATTTTTTAAATAACTACTATATTTATTTAGTGAAATATAAAATATTAAAATTTTTAGTATATAACTAGTTTTAATATTTTGGACTTTACTAAATAAATATAGTAGTTATTTTAAATATTTTAATCTTTTAGATTTCACTAAATAAATATAGTAGTTATTTTAAAAAAATTATATTAAATATTAAGATTCAACAAGTGATCCCACAAATAATTTTTTAATTATTGAATTCTACCATATAAATTAAATAATAATAAAAATTATAATTTTAAAAATTTAAAAGATTTAAATTTTAAAATAACTACTATATTATTTAGTGAGATTTAAAATATTAAATTGTTAAATATATAATCAAGAATAATTTGATAAATTCATTTAAATAAAAAAATTTAACTATAAAAAAATTACAATTTGAAAATGTAAAATTTTAAAATAGAAATGATAAAATAATTTGATAATAATTTAATTATTTTATGTAAAGAGAATTTTGTTTATTAAGGTCTAAAAAATAATATTAAAAGTAGTACTATCAAAAAATATTTCAAATTTAATATTATGAATAAAAAATAAAAAAATTTATATAAAGACTAATTTGATTAATTTTTAAAATTTTAGGAATGAAAATGACTTACTTTGGACTTTTAAGGACTATTTTGATTATAAATAACTTTTTTACATGTCAAGTAACATATCAACCAATCATCTTGTGACACGTGACATTAACCTACCACGTCATCATGCCACGTGGCACTTAACGTAACATGTCATTATCTAACAAACAGAAGGATCAATTTGATTTACGTTTTATCTTTCATGGACTAATATGACTAATTTGAAGAATGTGTGATCTTTCAAAGATGAATTTAACATTAAATTTTAAATAACCAATATTGATGTAACAAGCCTATGTTAAGTACTTTTCTCGTCCTTAAGATTTGGGTGAAAATCAATATCGTCCCTAACTTTTTTTTTATTCAAAATGATCCTCAATGTTAAATTTAGTATCAAATTATCCTGTCCAACATAATAATTTTTTAGATGACACAAATACCCCTTTTCTATTATCACTACCACCACCCACCCACTACCCTCCCACTTGAAACAAAAATAAAAGAAACAGGCAACAAAAGAGGGAAACAGCGAGGAAGAAGAAAGAAAAGGAAAAGAAGAAAAAGGAGGTGTAACGAGAAAGAGTGCGGCTGCCATCATCACGTCGTTACTGTGAGAGAGAGACAGGACGAGGAGAGGAGAGAGAGAACGAGAGAAGAGAGAAACAGAGAGGGAGAAGAAAGGAAGGGAAAGGAAGAAGAGGGAGGAGACAGTGGGGAAGAGTGCAGACGGCGCCATCACGTTGTGACTGAGGTGGGAGTTGCTTCTGTCGGCATCGAGCTCTATCACCATCGTCGAGCTCCTAGTGGTGAAGGGCTCTTCTCTTCTCCCTCTCTTTCTGCGATTTGTTCAGTTGTTCCTCTCCTCAGCCACAACTGCGATGACGGCAATGGCTTCCCGCGCTGTCACTTCTCCCTCCTCTTCTGTTCTTCTTCTTTTCCCACATCCTCTGTTTCTCACTCTTTCTTTCCCTATCTCTACTTCTCTCTTAGCCAAACTCACGCTAACTCCTTCAAATGTGACGGCGAAGGATGGCGGCAATACCACCCCTCCCCACTGTCACCCCCCATTCTCTCTTCCCTTTCTAACCTTTCTTTCTCTGAGTTTCCTTCTCTTCTCTCTATTTCTCTTAATTCCTTCGTGTATTTTGTGTGTGTGTGTGTTTATGTGTTGGGTGCGAATTTAAGAAATTAATCTTATGGCAATATAGGTGTGTAGTGACAACAGTGAGATGAGAGATGTGACAGTGGGTGCACAGTGGAGGGTGGTGGTGGTGGTGTAGATAGTTGGAGTGCGGAGGGTGAGGGAGAGAGGTGATGATGAAGGATATTTTTGTCCAAAATTATGAAAATAATTATTTTAATACAAAATTTAACGTTAGAGACAATTTTAAACACAAAAATATCTTGTAGACGATTTTGATTTTTACCCCAAACTTTAGGAACGAAAAAAATACTTAATCCTAACAAGTCTCACTAATATCTTGAAAAACTAATAATAACATAATAATAGAAATAAAATTATAGATTAGTTAAAATAAATAAATAAATAAATCTTATTTTTGAATTCATAAAATATTCACTTAAGAATCATACATGAATAAAATAAAAATGTATAACAAATTAATTGTATTATAAGTAAAATTTTAAACATAATAATACAATAATAATATTATATAAGATTATGCTTTTGAATTTGATTGAATTTGCTTTGAAAAGTGTATCCAAAATCTGATATAATTCATGCGATTTGACAAAAATAGAATCCGATCAAATCTAAACTAGTGTCATTTTAATTAGTCTTCAATTTGGACTGAATTGGATGTGATTTAATTTGGATCGGTTTGCATTTGAATACTCCTTGTCCCAAAGGACTACAAGCGAAACGACATTTATGAAATTTTGCAAACAAAACATGAGTAATGTAACACCCTACCACACAGAGCATTATGCTTAAGCCATAAAACAGAGGTGGTGTGGTATTATAACCTTTAAAATGAAATATATACATAATAATATTGGAAAGGATACAGTATACTCAGAGCCTTGAAAAACGGATAAAGCAAAATCTCAAAATAAAGTGCGCAACGTTCACGAAACAAGATTATTTGTGTGCAAAGAGAACTAAGGTTCATAAGCATAACTAAAAAAAAAATAGGAATAGAGGGTCAAGGGTACAAAATAACAAGCTCCTAACTCAGCCTGCGAAGCTAAGGCTGCCCGGAGAATATTTACATACATATATACATAGCCCGAAGTCTTAAAATAAATATATAAAACCCTAGTCCTCCATAAACCTCTAAGAGGTATAAAAGTAAAGTAAATATAAACACATGACGAGAGTCTATACATATATATATATATATATATATATATATATATATATATCAAAATATCAAAACTAAGCCCCAAAATGAAACCACTTTGCTGTAGAAGCTCCAGACGTCTACCGAGATGCCTCTTGACTTGCATCTAAAAAATAATAACATAGTATGGGATGAGAACCGGAGGTTCTCAGCATGGTAAAGGTGCCAGCATATAAGATATAAGGTCCTGAAAATGCCAGAGGCAATCCTAAAATGCCGACTCTCAGATATTAAAGCTTAAAGTACTAAAACAGAAACCTTAAATGGGTGGTTTTCTAAGGATATCTAATCCTAGCTTAAAACTTAACCTTAACATTAAATATTTCCACCTTTCCTCCGGTCCTCCATCTCTAGTGAATTTGCATAGACAAATAAGCAGACAAAGGCATGCACAGGTAGGAAACAAGTAGTACAAATAGCAAATATAACAGTTAGCATAATATAATCAATTAGGCATTCTCAATGAATGGGTGCAGTTGCATATTTTCTATGAAGGTCTTTCATATGAATCAAAGAAGACAGTAGACCACTCATCCGGAGGATCTCTGAACAAGAAGAAGACCATTGAAGAAGCCATAGATGTCATTGAGACTGTAGCAGAGAATGACTACTTCTATGCTTCTGAAAGAGGCAATACTAGAGGAGTGATGGAGCTGAACAATGTGGATGCACTGCTAGCTCAAAACAAGATGATTACTAAGCAATTAGCTGACCTCACCAAGAAGATGGAGAGGAATCAAGTAGCAGCAATCACCACTTCAGCAGCAACCCAAGAAGGAGTGAATGAAGAAGCAGAGAGTGATCAGGAACAAGCCAACTACATTGGGAATTCACCTAGGCAGAACCATGACCCATACTCCAAAACGTATAATCCTGGTTGGAGGAACCACCCAAACTTTGGGTGGGGAAATCAACAAGACCAAGGCCAAGATCAGAGATGCCACAACCCCAACAACAATGCAACTCACCAACACTCCACACAGAGGTCATACCAACACCCACCCAACAACACTTCTCAACATCCATATCAAAGTCAAAATGGCCCTTCTCATCCTTCCAATCTCAACTCTCCATCATCGGAAGAAAGACTATCAAGGATTGAGACTCTACTTGAAGGCATATGCAAGGAGGTTCAAGATAACAAGGTGTTCAAAGAGGAGGTACGAGCCAATATCAAGAATCAAGGAGACACCATCAAGAGGCTGAAATTTCAAGTGGGATACTTATCTGAGAAGATTCCCAAACCTACTGATAGCTTCCCAAGTGACACAGAGAAAAATTCGAGAGGTGAAGCAAAGAAAGTCAGATGGGAAGATTGCAAGATGGTTACTATAAGTGATAAGGAGACTGAGGAAGAGCCGAGCAAACCATCAGAACAACCTGAAGATACATCAGCAGGAAGGCAGGAAGAGAATCATCAAGAAACCACAATTACACAGAAGGAGCTGCTGAGACTCTATGTACCCTTTCCCTAATTACTCAATGGTGGTGTAGAGAAGAGAATATACTCAAGGTTTCTTGACATATTTGTATCTCTCCATGTAAACATACCATTCGTCAAGGCCCTCCAACAAATGCCCTCATACATTAAGTACATGAAGGAGCTGCTGACCAGGAAAAGCTCACTCAAGGGAGGACAAACCATAGTGATGAATAAGGAGTGCAGTGCTCTCATTCAACCAGAGCTGCCTATAAAAAGGAAGGACCCAGGGAGTTTTCACATCCCATGTGCCATAGGAGAAACAATGTTTGATAAAGGACTCTGTGATCTGGGAGCAAGCATCAACTTAATGCCTTTATCCCTTATGAAGAGGCTGCAAATCAATGAGCTGATACCCACAGACGTAGTCATCAGGCTGGCGGACAAAACTCAAAAACAAGCAATAGGAGTGGTTGAAAACGTGCTGGTGAAGGTTGGGAACTACTTTCTTCCCACAGACTTTGTCATACTGGAAATGGAAGAAAGTCATCTTCACCCAATCATATTGGGAAGACCATTCTTAGCTACAGCCAGAGCGCTCATAGATGTGGAGCGAGGAGAGTTAATACTGAGGGTACATGATGAATAACTCACCTTCAATGTCTTCAAACCCTCACAAGAAGCAGGTCAGGAAGGCAAGGAACTAAGGACAGAGCATGATAGAGCAATGGGTGGAGAAACAAGCATTGAGGCACAAGCTGTACACTCAGGAATTCCTTTGGGTGATGAACAAAATAATCAGCAGCTGTCACAGCCAAAGGAAACTCAAGTGGAGCCAAAACCACCAGAATCATATGGGACCAGCAACAAAATCCCCCTAGGAAAAGAGACCACAGAGAGCAGGATAACAGCAAAAGAAACAAAGAAGAAGATACCAAGGAGATAGAGGAACAAAAAGATCCCTACAGAAGATTTCTCTCCAGGGAATAAAGTGATCCCAGCTTACTTCCTAGATATCCCACCTCATCTCCCCACCATCCCATCTCAGTTACCTAAGGTTTTCACCATCAACAAAGTTCTCTCCCTAGAACATGTAGAGATAATTGATGAAGCCAATGGAGACAAGTTTACTACAAGGGGGGAAGATCTGAAGCATTACCAACCACCATGACAAAGGAAGAACGTCAAGCTAGTGACGCTAAAGAAGCGCTTCATGGGAGGCAACCCATGTTTTACATGCTTTTAAAGTAGTTAATAAAGCAAGGTTCATGGATCGCAAATCAACTTTGACATATCCTTCAATAAATCCTTTTATGCAACATATAGTGAAGAACAAGTTTGGTGTTCAAGGCACACTAAGAGGACATGAATGCAACTCATAGCATGTCACTCTTAGCACCTTGAACAAATCATCTTACACCACATTGCCACAAACTAAGTTTGGTGTCACCAAGGTTGCATACATGGAAATTTAATTAGTCAGTTAGTTTGCATTTGTGAATAGCACTTAGTAGTTGACAACAACAATTTTAAAAAGTAGTTACTCTTTGTTGTCTTTTAAAGTTTGCCGCTACTTTCCACAAGTTTTCTTTTAATCATATTTCTTTTATTTTGAAGGAGAATTGATGGGGCAATTGAAGGGTTCGGCCACCACAAAAAGAGAAGATTATACACGTGTCTCCAGGGGGATTGCATTGAAAATTGTTGCCATGCAACATTGGAAGGAGAACAAGCTTGGAAACTGAACCAACCCCATCATAAAGTTGATGATCCTTGTGCTCATCCCATGCAAAGCCCCATCCGTCCATCACACAACCACCCCATCAATCCACACCTTTCATTTACTCATTATTTTCCTATATAAGTGATTCATAGTCCGTACTTCCCTTCACATTCCAGAAACCACTTCTTCAAACCTCTCACTCTCAAAGTACAATTCTTCAAGCTACATTCTATCCCAACCTAACCAAATTCCACCACTTATCCACAACCCCTCAACACTTTCACACATCAACTCTTACTCATGGCATCATCAAGCTCTAAGAGGCAAAAGAGAAAGGAACTGGTTGAGAACAGCCCTTTTGATGAAGGGAAATTCAAAACTGCATTCCATGAACGTGAATTTGAACGGATAAAGCTCAAAAAGATATTGCCTGAGTTAACATTCCAGTTCAACGAAGATGAATGCCCACAGATTCGAGAGAAGATCGAACAAAGGGGTTGGCAAAGGCTCACAAACCCAGAAGCAAAGATAAATGCAAACCTCATCAAAGAATTCTATGCAAATGTAGTCAGGGAAGACAAAACCAAGGCCCCCACCTTCAAAAGTTACGTGAGAGGAACAGAGGTGGACTTCAGCCCCAATGCCACAACAAGGGTTCTTCAGCTGAAATCACCACATTTTGATGAGCCCAGTTATCACGTGAGAATAAGTAATGGCCCCGACAATGATGAACTTGAAGAAATTGTGAATGATATGTGTGTTATAGGATCTGACTGGGAAAGGTATTCAGATAGAAGACCTCGGTTCATCAGGAGAGGAGACCTCATCCCGAAAGCCAAGGGATGGTTTGAACTTGTGAGGAGATCTATCCTCCCAGCTGCAAACAACTCTGAGGTCAACGTTACTCGAGCTACTATGTTACACTACTTAGTAAAGGGTGGAGGCATCAATGTGAACAAAATTATAGCTGAGGGGATTCAAGAATTAGCCGAGAAGAATGATCCAGGTGCTAGACTTTAGTTCCCCAGCACCATTCTTAGGCTGTGTACGAAAGCCAAGGTAGTCTTCGAGGACAGCAATCCAACTTGGGTAAACCCTGGAAGGATGGTTACACTCCAGCGTATAACGTATGTGACACCCGCCCAACAACAAAGAAGGCCTCAAATAGGGAGAAGAACACCACAAGAAGAACCTCACCAAGAAGAACCTCAACAGGAAGAATATCAGCAAGAAGAGTACTATGATCCAACTAACATCAACTTGAATCACATTCATGGAGCCATTGAGGAGCTAGCGAGGAGTTATATGGAGGGACAAGAACAACAACTGCACATTCAAGCCCAAAGGATGGATCGTCAAGAAGAACTGCTTTCTAATTGGATGAATCAACAAGGAGAGTGGCAGAAACAGCAAATGGAACACTACTCCCAGCTTACTTAAGCCATCAATCAAGTGACTGAAAGGCAAGAGCGTCAAGACAAACGCCTTCAAGAACTCAATCAACGACAACTAGCTCAGACAAAGGCATTCAATGAGTTCAGCGTATTGAATGAAGGACGGCAACTACATAGGGAGGAGTTCAACATAAACACTCAAGCCAAGTTGAACTATATGTCTAGTCATATCCATAATCTACACTCTGCAATACCTAGGTATGATGAGGTCCAAAAAGATCTCACAGAACAAGAGAAAAGGAAGGTGAAATAGCAGAAGGAAACATTGAAAAAGAAGATGGAAGATGCTGGCTTCTGGAAGAAGTTGATTGGAAAAAGCAAGGGAACTGGGAGTGCAAGCACTCAAGAAAAACACAAGGAGGACAAACAGGAAGGAGAGCATGAGCACCCCCAAGAGTAAAAGGTGGTGGAGTTCCCTCATTATTCCATCTTTCTTTTTCAAGTCTTTTAAATAAGGAAAATCATGTATGAAATAGAACATGCTTCCATGGTAGTTTAGGAATTTCAATTCTGTCTTTAGTATTCTCCCTACTTAGGTCTATGCTTGCTGGTTCAAGTTGCCTGTTTTCATTCTCATCTTGCTTATTGTATGCTTGTCCTTTTAAGTCCAATAAAAAGAGATGTTATGAAAGACCAGAGTGATGTTCAAGTTGTGGAGTAGGTCCTTAAATTTGTGGTGGAGTAATCACTTAGCTAAGTTGGTTCACCAACAAGGTGGGAAGGCAACTATCTGTCTTGAATCATATGCTTGAAACACACCCCATGAGACTAGCTAAATAATAAGATCCTAACAAGAAAAAGGAAAAGAACAATAAGAGTTGAAAAAGAAAGAAAAGCTAATAAAGAATAAGGCTAGGCACCAAGGGATTGAATCTTGAGGGATGTGTTTGTGGTGCTCTTGTACCAAGGATCTGCTTGGATGAATAAGTTCTTAGGAGTGCTTCATCACTTGGTAACTTGGGTTAACTAACCTGGGATTATCAACTGAAAATCCACTATCAAGAGCAACCTTGCTACAGAACATTTAGTAACCCAAAGAGGTGCTGGACACCAAGACCTCAAGGAAAGAAAATAACAAACCATGTGCCTGTGGTGTGCCTGTATGGGGGAGAGAGACTTGAGGGAGTAAGTCCTTAGGGGTGTTTCAACACCTAGCACCTTGAACCAACTGGTTCGGGAGTGTTGGCTGAAATCTTATCTTAAAGAGTCGCCCCCTCATAGAACACTTAGCCTAAGGAAGAAATAAACCTTGGAAAGACAAAGGGATCAATAAATAAAAGTCTCAAAGGGTGCAATCAAGTGAGTATTCCAAGGCATGATAAAGGTCTGAAAGCCAGTAAAGGAATGAACATAAGTTGCTATGCATGAAACCCCATAAAACCAAGAACATGACTTCCACAATAATGATTCATTCCTCTTGTCGTTTCATTCATCATTCTCTTGTTCCAGTACTTGCTTAGGGACAAGCAAGCTTTAAGTTTGGTGTTGTGATGCCAGGGCATTTTGGCCAGTTTCACTGACCTTTTCTTTATGGTTTTAAGGTAGTTTCATGCATTTCCTTAGGAAATAAGCAAGTTTTGGGTAAATAATCACTTACATCTTGATTAAAGCAAACATTGTGAATTTTACATGATTTCATGAGAATTATGCATGAATTAAAGGACAAATTGAATGATGCATGTCTCATAACTTGGATTAGAGCTTTGATGCACTTTATTGCTTGATTTCAGGATAAAGGAAGCAAGGAAGAACCACGTTAGTAGCCACGTTAGTCTAGCTAACGTGACCACTAACGTGAAATGAAGGCAATCTTGCAACGTTAATGAGAAAAGTGATTGCCAATAACGCCTTCGTGAGCCATCATAGCCCACGTCAGTTGCCACGTTAACTATGTTAACGTGGAAGCTAACGTGGAAGAGAAGTAGAACTCCAACGTTAGTGGTAAAAGTAAGTGCTACTAACGTTCCAAAAGGGGCAATTGGCCACGTTAAGAGCCACGTTAACTTAGTTAACGTGAGCTCTAACGTGGAAGAAGAAGATGATGCCAACGTTAGTGACACTCACCTTTGTCACTAACGTTGGACTAAGCCCATATTGGCTACGTTAAAAGCCACATTAACCTAGTTAACGTGGACTCTAACGTGGATGGAGCAAGAATCACCAATGTTAGTGACACTCACCTTTGTCACTAACGTTGGATTGAGCCACTATGAGCCACGTTAGTTACCACGTTAATTACGTTAACGTGGAAGCTAACGTGGAGAAGAGGGATGATGAGCCAACATTAGTGACACTCACCTTTGTCACTAACGTTGGAGATGGCTATCAATACCACGTTAGAAGTCACGTTAACCTAGTTAACGTGAACTCTAACGTGGGAAGTAGGGGCGTTCTGAAGCGTTAATGACGAAGGTAAGTGTCACTAACGCTCTCGAAGATTTGGCAAGCCTACGTTAAAGGCCACGTTAACTATTCTAACGTGAACTCTAACGTAGGAAGAAAGGGGTACTCTCAACGTTATTAAAAAAGGTAAATCCCAGTAACGTTTGCGAAGGGCCAAGGGTCAACGTTAGTGGTCACGTTAATGCCACTAACGTTGAAGTTAACGTGGACCACTTTGGGTTAGGAACGTTAGTGAAAAAGGTGATTGTCACTAACGTTCTCAACCCCACATTTTCACTTAACGTTAACACCACTAACGCCTTAAGCTAAAGTCCCTGCCTACTTCACACTCTCTCTGCAAGTAAAGCTGAGCCCACTGAAGAAGATAACTGCTTCAACTCAAGATCCAAAATCCCATATCCAAGACTTGAAGAATCAACTAGAAGATCAGAAGAGTAGTATATATAGGAGTAGCTTTGAACTAGAGAGGGAGCTTTTGACACTATTAGAATTACTCTCTGTATTTTACTTTCTCTACACTTCTAGTTTAACTTTCAGAATGTACTCTCCATCTTTGCTTTCCATTCCCAGACCTATGAACAACTAAACCCCTTTCATTGGGTTAGGGAGCTCTGTTGTAATTTGATGGATCAATAATAGTTTTCATTATTCTTCTTCTTTCTTTTCTCTTGATTTTACTAGAAAGCTTTCAATCTTCATCCAATTGAGTAGTTATCTTGGAAAAGAAGCTATTCATACTTGGATCTCTTCTGAACCTTGGAAAAGGGATGAAGAGATCATGCTAGAAATGTTTTCTCATGTTGGACCAAATTGGGGTTTGGGCGGATATGGTGACATATAATTCTCCCAATACTTTGATTTGGAAATACATGTGGTATAATCAGTGACCACACTTCATCTCTTCTCATGAGCAATTAGACCAAGGAATTGGCTATTGATCTGATTTGAGAGATTGAATTACCAAGGAATTGGAATTCAATCACTTAAGATTGCCAAGGAGATCAATGAATGCATTGATTGAGGAAGAGATGAAAATGAACTTTATCCGGAGAATGCAACATCTCCTAAGCCCAATGAATTCCCCATTTCTGATCTTACCCATTCTCTTTACTTTATGCCATTTACTTTCATGCTAAACTCCCCTTCCCCATTTAAGATTCTGCAATTTACTTCCCGTCATTTAATTTCTGCTATTTACTTTCCCGCCATTTAATTTCCTGCAATTCTCAACTCACTTTCTGATTAGCTCAACTAGAACATTCTTCCAATTAAAGTTGCTTGACCAATCAATCCCTGTGGGATTCGACCTCACTCTACTGTGAGTTTTTACTTGACGACAATTCGGTATACTTGCCGAGGGAGATTTGTTAAGGGACAAGTTTTCGTGCATTATTCCCCCACTTTATAACCTCTAATCTGTGCCTTCTAGACTTGGATCTGGGCCAAAAAAGAATTCAGAAATCGCTGGGAGCGTTTTCTGTAATTTCTGGTGCGTGGCGTCTGTTACGCGTCCGCGTTGGTCACGCGGTCGCGTCATCTGGAGTTTTCCTTGTCACGCGTTCGCTTCGGTCACGTGTACGCGTCATCTGTGTTCTGCTCATGGCGCGCGTCCGCTTCAGTCACGCGTTCGCGTCGCTGCCTTTTTGCGTTGGGCATGCGACCGCGTCGTCCATGCGTTCGCGTCGCTGCCAATTTCTTCAAAAACTCTATTTTGTGCTTTCCTTCCATTTTTGTATGTTTCCTTTCCATCCTTTAAGTCATTCCTGCCTTAGAAGATCTGAAACTACTCAACACACAAATCACGGCATCGAATGGTAATAAAGGGTAATTAAAATAATTATTTTTAAAGCATAGGAAACATGTTTTTCACATATATCACATAATAAGGAAGGGAAAGTAAAACCATGAAATTTACATGAATAAGTGGGTGAAGGGCTGAATAAATCACTTAAATTGAGCACAATATATATCATAAAATATGGGTTTATCAATCTCCCCACACTTAAACAATAGCATATCCTCATGCTAAGTCCAAGATAAAGAGTAAGGTAATGTTAAAGTGGTGGAATCTCACGCAATGCAATCTATTCTAAATGCAACTACCTAAATGAATCATGCAATTCTAATTGTTATTCACTTGTATATAAAACTTACATGTAGTTAAATTAATTCACATTCTCAAGGAATCATATATGCATAGCCAAACCCTATATAATGTTGAAGCACTTTTACAATTGAGATGGGTAAAAATATTTTGCAAACTTGCAAGACAATTAACAATTTAAGCAGAGATATATGGTGATGAGCTATTGAACCCTCACTGGATTTTGTGTTTACTCTCTAGTCACTCAGTGTTTATTGGGTTAATCACTATATTCTTCTTTTTATCCTTACTTTCTATAACTTTGTTCTTCATCTAACCAATCAACAATTATAGAATACAGACATACAAAAATCATGAGATCTTTTTCAAGGTTGTAATGGGGCCAAGGTAAAGGTAAGGGTATATGTATAAGGCTAAGTGAGCTAATAAGTGAATCCTTGATTAGTCTAAGATCTCACCTAACATACATATTTTGTAATTCATAGCTTCTTAACCTATTTGTCCAAAATTTCTCACTTTGTATTGCAAGCTCATGCATTAACTTTTATTTTATCCCATGTGCATTGGTTCTTTTTATTTTGCAATTGGGGAATTTTTATATCCCCTTAATTAAATACCGAAAATAAAAATTTATTTATTTATTTTTTTTAATGCACATGGTAATTCAATTGTTTTGATTTTCACATGAGCATGCTTCCCAAATTTTTATTTTGAAACATCTTTATTCTTTTTAACTCTCCACCTTTGTTTTTATCATCCATGTTCCCATAAAGTTCCCCACACTTAAACAATACACAATTTCTATCTTAAGCTAACCAAGGATTCAACTTGGGATTTTTATTTTGTTTTTCTAGTTAAGGTTAGTAATGTGGTTTATAGAACAAGAGGGGATTAAAAAGCTCAAGGGGGCTAACAAGGGTGATGTAAAATATAGGCTAATTTGGGATAGGTGAGGCAAATTCAAATGATGGCCTCAATCATCTCTTAGTATGTATCTATACTCTATAATTGGACATATAGATTAAAACAAAGTAAAGAACACTAGAATAAAAAAGAAGGGCAAAACACATAGGAATAAAAATTATGGTTTGAATGTAACCATACAATTAAGCTCAAAACTCACATGCTGTGTGTTCTCTAGCTCAAAAATCATATATCAGTTATACATGTCATGTAAGTAGAAATTAAGAGTTCCCATTATTCTCAATGAAAACATTTTTTGAGTGGCTTTAAAATTTTAGTGTTCCTTCTTGATGAAATGTTGTTAACTAACTAACATGTTATGTTCTATATACAAGGTGTGTGGATTGTTTTTGATTATGTTAAAGTCTCTAGTTTACTTCCTTTATATTTTCAATTTAAACCAAACTATCATATGCTAAAAGGGTAAACTATACTAATTAATCCACATATTCTATAACTAATAAGTTTAGAATTGCAACTAAACTAAATGGCTAAAATATGAACTAAAGTGCAAAATGCAAAAATAGGGTAAAAATACATGAAAAGAACAATGTATAAGTACTAAAAAATAAAAATAAAGATAAAAATACAGAAAGATAAACAAAATAAGATAGAAAGAGTCCGTAGTGGTTCACCAAAAAGAAATACGCCAGGGATGACGACCTCTCCACACTTAAAATAAAGCATCGTCCTTGATGCTCAGTCAAGCTGGGTGTGAAGGAGTGTCATCACTGGAAGGATGGGCTGCTGAAGTCTCTGTGGTGGCCTGAGGATCTGCAGACTGGATAAGGGTTGGAGGATCTGTCTGCTGCAGTGGGGGCTTTGACTGGATAGGAATCTCTGGATCTGCGTCTGTATCTGGTGTGGCACCTCCTGCTGTGGTGCAGCCTGCTCTGGTCCTGCCTGTGCTGCCTGGGTAGGTGTCTCCTCCTCGTGATCGTCCTCCTCCACCTCAGATGTATCAGAAGGGGTGTCAGGCTCGGAGGGGATGTTGCCACCGGATCGGATCATCAAATTGACGTGCTCATAGCGTCGCTTGTTGCGACGCTCCATACGATCCAAGCGGGCGAAGAGTCGATGCACCAAATGGTAAATAGGCTCAGGAGCAGCTGGAGGTGCAGTGGGTGGGGCGGGTGCAGCAGTGGAAGAAGAAGGGGCAGCTGAAGGCGTGGCTGTCTCATCAGAAGTAGTAAGGAATGGAGGTCTGTAGCCTAAAGCCAGAAACTTTCTGCTGTGAGGAATGATCTTCTTGAAGTCTGCAGCAGTCGGCTTCGCATCAGCATCCTCCCAAGGCACGTCAGCTCGACGACCTAGCTGGGTAACCAGGTAAGGGAAAGGAAGGGTGCCTCTGACATGGGCCCTGGCCATATAGTACCGGATGAATCGTGGCAGATACAGGTCCTTATCCTCCAGCACACACCAGAGGAAGGTGATCATAGTAGCAGGCAGCTCCGTCTCATGAGTGGTCGGCATAACAAAGTTGCTCAGGATCTGGTGCCAGAGCCAAGCCTCATCATTCAGATACATAAGCTTGATTCCTTTAGGCATTGTGGTGTTCTTACCCATGACCCATGGGACAGTAGGGTCAATGGCTATCCTCTCCTGGATAGCATCCCAGTCGAATCGCATAAACCTCATATCCTCTTCAGCATTTTGGTAACCGTCAGGATGATCTGACTTAGGCTAAAGGCGCAGAATATCCTCAATGGCCTCTTCAGTGACCAGTATCTGTTTCGCTCTGAGGTTCACTGCATCCAGGGAAGTCTTGAAATAATTGCAGTAAAACTCTCTTACCCAGGAAGCATTGACCTCAGTCAAATTTCTCTCCAAGAAGAACCAGCCTCTTTGTTTGATCTGATCGGAGGTGTACTGCTGTAGTTCTTCTGGAATTTTCAAAGTCCTCTCCAAGTATAGATTTCTGGAGGTAGCAAACACTGGATACTTCAGCTCACAGTATCGATTTGCAAACTTAATTGGATCATTGGCAGGGAGGAGCTGGTCAGCCTTCTCCTGCGGGGTAAAGTGCTTTTTCCGCCAGGAGTCATCATGCATAATCTCCAGGATAGACATAGAGGATTCACCTCTTTTCCGTTTGCCAGTTGTTACCTTTCCTTTTCCCTTACGCTGAGGGTCAGACATCCTGAAAAATAGAAATCTAGGATATAATAAAAACAGGAAAACAAGTAGGTAAATAACAAGATAAGCACATAGTGGCAAAGGATGAGTAGAATTATGAAATGAGTTGAATAATTGTGCATTTTGGATTGTTTCGGAGTGAAAAAGCTGAGATGAGAAATTACAATCCAAAATATGTTATAAGTAGAATACCTGTTAATTAGGAAAAACAATAATCATGCCATGAGTTAAAAAGGTTGAAAGAGTTAGGGAAAAAAGCAGAGGGGGAAGTTAGAAAGTTAAAATTGGTTAAAATTGAAAAAGAGGTTAGAAAACGAAAATCAGTGAGTTAGTAAAAAGAAAGTCAGAGTAAGTGGCATGATGATCGGTTTCTAAGTAACAAGAATTTCATAATTTTAAGCAACAGTCAACTCATATTCAAGTAAGGAAATCAGGTTGTTGATGATTCATATGGATATAAAAATAGCAAAAAGTGAAATCTAATCATCAATAATGTGATTTATTAACCGGGAAAACAGAAGAATAAGAATGCTGGCCCGTGCATTCATGAATTGGTTTGGTAAAAGCTGAGGAATGCTTTGTCTTCTGAATCTCTGCTTTTCTACTATCTTCTTCTTCATGCACGCAAGGCTCCTTCAGTGGCAAGTTTTATGTTGGGCATTACCGTTGTCAATGGCTACTTCCCGTCCTCTCAGTAAAAATGTTCCAAATGCGCTATCACCGCACGGCTAATCATCTGTTGGTTCTCGATCATGTCGGAATAGGATCCATGGATCCTTTTGCGTCTGTCACTACGCCCAACACTTGCGAGTTTGAAGCTCGTCACAGTCATCCCTTCCCAGATCCTACTCAGAATACCACAGACAAGGTTTAGACGTTGCGGATCTTAGGAATGGCCGCCAATAATTCTAGCTTATACCACGAAGACTCTGATCTGAATCATGAGGCTAAGAGATATGCATTCAATCTAAGGTAGAATGGAGGTGGTTGTCAGGCACGCGTTCATAGGTGAAAATGATGATGAGTGTCACGGATCATCACATTCATCAGGTTGAAGTGCGAATGATTATCTTAGAATAGAAGCAAGCGTGATAGAATGGAAAACAGTAGTAATTGCATTAATTCATGAAGAACAGCAGAGCTCCTCACCCCCAACAATGGAGTTTAGAGACTCATGCCATAGAGAATACAATATGAAATGTGTAAAGTGTCATGAGGTACAAGATGAATCACTAAAAGTAGTTTTTATAGTAAACTGGTGACCTAGGGTTACAGAAAATGAGTAAGCTAGGGTGTTTAGTGTAAAAATCCACTTCCAGGGCCCACTTGGTGTGTGCTTGGGCTGAGCATTGAAGCTTTCATGTGTAGAGACTTTTCTTGGAGTTAAACGCCAGCTTTTGTGCCAGTTTGGGAGTTTAACTCCAGCTTTTGTGCCAGTTCTGGAGTTAAACGCCAGAATTCTTGAGCTGACTTGGAACGCCTGTTTAGGCCATCAAATCTTGGGCAAAGTATGGACTATTATATATTTCTGGAAAGCCCAGGATGTCTACTTTCAAAAGCAATTGAGAGCGTGCCAATTGGGCTTCTGTAGCTCCAGAAAATCCACTTCAAGTGTAGGGAGGTCAGAATCCAACAGCATCTGCAGTCTTTTTTCAACCTTTGAATCAAATTTTTGCTCAGGTCCCTCAATTTCAGCCAGAAAATACCTGAAATCACAGAAAAATACACAAACTCATAGTAAATTCCAGAAAAGTGAATTTTAAATAAAAACTAATAAAATATAATAAAAACCAACTAAAATATACTAAAAACATACTAAAAATAGTGCCAAAAAGCGTATAAATTATCTGCTCATCACAACACCAAACTTAAATTGTTGAACTGAAAATCAAATAGGATAAAAAGAAGAGAACATACAATGAATTCCAAAAACATCTATGAAGATCAGTATTAATTAGATGAGCGGGGCTTTTAGCTTTTTGCCTCTGAACAGTTTTGGCATCTCACTTTATCCTTTGAAGTTTAGAATGATTGGCTTCTTTAGGAACTCAGAATCCAGATAGTGTTATTGATTCTCCTAGTTAAGTATGTTGATTCTTGAACACAGCTACTTTATGAGTCTTGGCCGTGACCCAAAGCATTTTGTTTTCCAGTATTACCACCGGATACATAAATGCCACACACACATACCTGGGTGAACCTTTTCAGATTGTGACTCAGCTTTGCTAAAGTCCCCAATTAGAGGTGTCAAAGCACACTCTTTTTCCTTTGGACCAAGACCTTAATCGCTCAGTCTCAAGTTTTTACTTGACACCTTCACGCCACAAGCACATGGTTAGGGACAGCTTGGTTTAGGCCAGGATTTTATTCCTGTGGGCCCTCCTATCCACTGATGCTCAAAGCCTTGGATCCTTTTTATTCTACCCTTGCCTTTTGGTTTAAAGGGGTATTGGCTTTTTCTGCTTGCTTTTTCTCCTTTTTTTTCTCTCTTTTTTTTTTTATATTCACTGCTTTTTCTTGCTTCAAGAATCATTTTTATGATTTTTCAGATTATCAAATAACATTTCTCCTTTTCCATCATTCTTTTAAGAGCCAACAATTTTAACATTCATGAATCAACAAATTCAAAAAAATATGCACTGTTCAAGCATTCATTCAGAAAAACAAAAGTATTGCCACCACATCAAAATAATTAATCTGTTTTAAAATTCAAAATTTATGTACTTCTTTTTCTTTTTCAATTAAAAACATTTAACATTTAAGAAAGGTGATGAATTCATTTTCATAGCTTTAAGGCATAGACACTAAGACACTAGTGATCATGTAATAAAGACACAAACATAGATAAACATAAAGCATAGAAATTCAAAAAACAGAAGATAAAGAACAAGGAGATTAAAGAACGGGTCTACCTTAGTGATGGCGGCTAGTTCTTCCTCTTGAAGATCTTATGGAGTGCTTGAGCTCCTCAATGTCTCTTCCTTGCCTTTGTTGCTCCTCTTTCATGACTTTTTGATCTTCTCTAATTTCATGAAGGAGGATGGAATGCTCTTGGTACTCCACCCTTAGTGATGGGCTTGTCCTCTTCAATGAGGAGTCTTGGCCACAACTTCATAGAAGTGGTCTTTGATGGACCTTTGAGATGAATCTCTTCATCTCCCATGACTCGAAGGTGGAAGCTTTTGCCTTCCTTTTCCTCTTTCTAGAGGTTTCTCCAGCCTTTGGTGCCATAAATGGTTATGAAAAAATAAAAAGCAACGCTTTTACCATACCAAACTTAGAAGGTTTGCTCGTCCTCGAGCAAAAGAAGAAAGAAAAGAAGAGAAGAAGAAGAAATGGAGGAGATGGAGGGTAGTGAAGGTTTCGGCCAAGGTGGGTGGAGTAGTGTGTAGGAAGTGTGAAAATGAAGGAGTGAAGATTGGTTTATATAGGGGTGGAGAGAGGGTTGGCTTTTGGTGAAGGGAGAGAGTGAGTTGAGGTTGGTAGGGATCCTGTGGGGTCCACAGATCCTGAGGTGTCAAGGATTTCTCATCCCTGCACCTGTTAGGCGTGCAAAATGCCCATTGCTGCTAATCCTGGCGTTAAACGCCAGGTTGCTGCCCATTTCTGGCGTTTAACGCCAGCTTTTTGCCCTTTTCTGGCGTTAAACGCCAGCTCTGTGCCCATTTCTGGCGTTAAACGCCCAGAATGGTGCCAGACTGGGCGTTTAACGCCCATTCTGCTACCCTTACTGGCGTTTAAACGCCAGTAAGTTTCTCCTCCAGGGTGTGCTATTTTTAATGCTGTTTTTCATTCTGTTTTTGCTTTTTCAGTTATTTTTGTGACTCCACATGATCATCAACCTACAGAAAATATAAAATAACAATAGAAAATAAATAGATATAATAAAATTGGGTTGCCTCCCAACAAGCGCTTCTTTATTATCTTTAGCTGGACATTGACTGAGTTTTATTCTAGTCTCAGTTTCGAGCATTCTTGCTCAAAATTGCTTTCAAGATAATGTTTGATTCTCTGTCCATTAATAATGAACTTTTTGTCAGAATCAATATCTTGAAGCTCAACATAACCATATGGTGACACTCCTATAATCACATATGGTCCCCTCCACCAGGATTTTAATTTCCCGGGAAATAATATGAGCCTAGAGTTGAACAGCAGAACTTTTTGTCCTGACTCAAAGACTCTAGATGCCAATTTCTTGTCATGCCACTTTTTTACTTTTTCCTTATAAATTTTTGCATTTTCAAAAGCATTGAGTCTGAACTCCTCTAGCTCATTTAGTTGGAGCAATCTTTTCTCACCAGCTAACTTAGCATCCATGTTTAGGAATCTAGTTGCCCAGTAGGCTTTATATTCCAGTTCCATGGGCAGATGACAGGCCTTGCCATACACAAGCTGGTATGGAGAGGTTCCTATAGGAGTCTTGAATGCTGTTCTATATGCCCACAGAGCATCATCCAAGCTCTTTGCCCAATCCTTTCTAAGGGCAATTACAGTTCGTTCCAGGATTCTCTTTAATTCTCTGTTAGAGACTTCAGCCTGTCCATTTGTCTGTGGATGATACGGAGTTGCTACTTTGTGGCTAATTCCATATCGAACCATAGCAAAGTAAATCTGTTTATTGCAGAAATGGGTGCCCCCATCACTGATTAGTACTCTGGGAATACCAAATCTGCTGAAAATATGTTTCTGGAGGAACTTCAACACAGTCTTGGTATCATTAGTGGGTGTGGCAATTGCTTCCACCCATTTAGATACGTAGTCTACTACCACCAGAATGTAAGTGTTTGAGTATGATGGTGGGAAAGGACACATGAAGTCAATACCCTATACATCAAACAACTCAATCTCTAAGATCCCTTATTCAGGCATGGCATAACCATGAGGCAAGTTACCAGCTCTTTGGCAACTGTCACAGTTATGCATAAACTCTCGGGCATCTCTATAGAGAGTAGGCCAATAGAAGCCACATTGGAGGACTTTAGTGGCTATTCGCTCACTTCCGAAATATCCTCCATACTGTGATCCATGGCAATACCACAGGATCTTCTGTACCTCCTCTCTAGGGACGCATCTGTGGATCATTCCGTCTGCGTATCTCTTAAAGAGATATGGTTTATCCCATAAGTAGTACTTTGCATCAGAAATTAGTTTTTTCTTTTGCAACCTGCTGTACTCCTGGGGTATGAACCTCACAGCTTTATAATTTACAATGTCTGCAAACCATGGTGCTTCCTGAATGGCAAAAAGTTGCTCATCCGGAAAGGTCTCAGAGATCTTAGTAGGAGGGAGGGACGCCCCTGCTACTGGTTTTATCCGAGACAGGTGATCAGCTACCTGGTTCTCTGTCCCTTTTCTGTCTCTTATTTCTATATCAAACTCTTGCAGAAGCAACACCCATCTTATGAGCCTAGGTTTTGAATTCTGCTTTATGAGTAGATATTTAAGAGCAGCATGGTCAGTATACACAATCACTTTTGAACCTACTAAATAGGATCTAAACTTGTCAATGGCATAAACCACTGCAAGTAACTTCTTTTCTGTGGTTGTGTAATTCTTCTGAGCGTCATTTAGAACATGACTGGCATAGTAAATGATGTGCAGAAGCTTGTTATGCCTTTGTCCCAACACTGTACCAATGGCATGGTCACTGGCATCACACATTAATTCGAACGGTAATGTCCAGTCAGGTGCACAGAAGACTGGTGCTGTGACCAGCTTGGCTTTCAGAGTCTCAAACGCCTGCAGACACTCTGTGTCAAACACAAATGGCGTGTCAGCAGCTAGCAGGTTGCTTAGAGGTTTTGCAATTTTTGAAAAATCCTTTATGAACCTCCTATAGAATCCTGCATGCCCCAGAAAGCTTCTGATTGCCTTAACATTAGCAGATGGTGGTAATTTCTCAATTACCTCTACCTTGGCTTGATCCACCTCTATTCCCTTGCTTGAAATTTTGTGCCCAAGGACAATTCCTTCAGTCACCATAAAGTGACATTTTTCCCAGTTTACGACCAGATTAGTCTCTTGGTACCTTTTCAAGACAAGTGCTAGATGATCAAGACAGGAGTTGAATGAGTCTCGAAATACTGAGAAGTCATCCATGAAGACTTCCAGGAACTTCTCTACCATATCAGAGAAGATAGAGAGCATGCACCTCTGAAAGGTTGCAGGTGCATTGCACATACCAAAAGGCATTCTTCTGTAAGCAAATACTCCAGATGGACATGTGAATGCTGTTTTCTCTTGGTCTTGAGGATCCACTGCAATTTGGTTGTAGCTTGAATAACCATCCAAAAAGTAGTAATATTCATGGCCTGCTAGTCTCTCTAGCATCTTGTCTATGAATGGTAAAGGAAAATGATCATTTCTGGTGGCTGTATTGAGCCTTCTGTAGTCAATACACATACACCACCCTGTAACTGTTCTTGTGGGAACCAGTTCATTCTTTTCATTATGAACCACTGTCATGCCTCCCTTCTTGGGGACAACTTGGACAGGGCTCACCCAGGGGCTATCAGAAATAGGATAAATAATCCCAGCCACTTGGGCTTCTGTAGCTCCAGAAAATCCACTTTGAGTGCAGGGAGGTCAGAATCCAACAGCATTTGTAGTTCTTTTTCAGCCTCTGAATCAGATTTTTGCTCAGGTCCCTCAATTTTAGCCAGAAAATACCTGAAATCATAGAAAAACACACAAACTCATAGTAAATTCTAGAAAAGTGAATTTTAAATAAAAACTAATAAAAATATAATAAAAACCAACTAAAATATACTAAAAACAGTGCCAAAAAGCGTATAAATTATCCGCTCATCAAGCAACTTCAAACAGGTTCTCAGGTTCCCGGGGTGACGAATGTCAGAATAGATTCTAGGATCCCAAACTTTGCTTTTAAATCTGCCTTTGTCTTGATCTATATGCTTCCATCCGGGCGGTTCAGAAATTGTATTCTCGCCAGGATGATCAAATGCCTTTCGAGACCCATTCAATTGAACTTGGTACTAATCCGTGCACTTCGAATTGAAGCATGGGACCTTATTGAACCTTGCGCACCAGCTCTGAGTACAAGCCATTTCCCTCTTACTCTTAAAGCCGTAGAGAGTTCTAAGCTGGCCATCTGTTTCAAGCAACCCATATTCAAGTGGAAAAGTAAAGATAAAGGTTAAGGATTGTACCCACTTGAAGCTTGTATTAGGTGGAAATGGCCTTGGGATAGGTGTTTCCAGTGGTTCTATAAGTTCTACTCCCTTGTAATCTTCTGTGAATTCCTCCACTTCTTTGCAAAATTCTTCAGCTGCAACTGCGTCCTGATCAAAGTTTTCTATGTCTTCCTCATCACTTAAGTCATATGTTGGAGGTTGAGAGAAATCTACCTCGACGTCACCTTCGTATTCACTTGGGTAAGGTTCTTCAGGCTCAAGGAATTCAGTTGTAGATGTAAGTTCGTGACTAGGAGAGCTTGATTTAAGATCGTCACTGCCCATGGAATCAACTTCTTGGTCTATTTCGTCCAATTTTTCACAAGGCATATGCTGTGGAGGTTGTGCACTGTCCTCTTTGGCATCAATTTCGGACTTTTCAACGGAATCCTTTACGGTTCTAGGTTCCCATGGAGGTTCAGCATCTCCTAAATCTTCGACCACTTCTTCCTCTACAACTATCATGGCTTCCTCTACTTGTTCCAATACAAAGCCATGCTCCTCATTGTCCACCGAAGTTTCTAGTGTTTTCTTCATGCTACGCTCTTCTTTTGATTCTCCACATGCAGCCATGGGAGTACCTTGAGTTCTCAGATGTCGGGAAGCTATTAAATTTACTACCTCAGTTACGGTAGTAGTGAGTTCCAGTACGCCCTTTTCTATCTTTGCTTGCCCTTGAAGAAGAACACGAAGTTTGTCATTCACTGGCAGTTGGGGTGGGGCATGAGGGTTCATTGGTTGGGAAGGGGGTTTCAGGACAAGAATGTGGTGGTTCTCAGGAATAATTGGATTGGGATTGTGGTAAATAAGGATCATACGGTGGTGAATGGTGAAAAGGAGCTTGTGAGTGTGGTGGTTCGAAGTATGTTGAGAGGATGGTCTATAAGCACAAGGTAGGCCTTGTTGGTAATTGCAAGGTGGTCTACCATGTCTATTAGCTTAGTATGCATTGTAAAGTGGTCTTTGTCTGTGATAATGTGGAGGGTGTTGTTGCCTAAAGGGTTGATCAGATCCTCTTGGCTCCATCCATCTCTGATTGCTCTGACCTTGATACATGTTCCTGCTATAACTTGCGTTCCTTTCAACAATATTAGAACCAAACTCAAAGTGAGAGGGGTGAGAATTCATAGTAGCTAATAAAAATAAAAAGGGAAAACAAAAACAAATAAATAAATAAAAGAAAAATATTTACAATAACCAATAATAAGGCACATGTTTGCAGTTCCCCGACAACGGCGCCATTTTGACGTTCGGTTTTTCTATCGGTAAAGAAATATAAAAATATGATCGCGTTGTAAGTATAGCTTCTAAACCAACAGAAAATCCTTTCGTACAAACGTTTTGGTTGTCACAAGTAACAAACTCCTTTAAAATTGATAACCGAAGTATTTAAACATCGGGTCGTCTTCTCAAGGAACTGCAGGGAGGTATGTTCTTATTATTGGTTATGAGTTTTGTAAATTGGGATTTTGAAAGTAAGAAACAAATAATTTAAATAACAAATAAAATAAATAAACAACTGTAAAATAAACTCTTGGCAAGGTATGAAAATTCGGAAGTCCTGGCCTAGTTATCCTTATCAATGGTGATGAGAATTGAGTTCTAATCCCACTTAGTTAACCTTTACTAAAGCAAAGGAAAGTCAAGTAGGCTAATTAGTTTGATCCTCAGGTCCTAGCCAATTCCTAAGAAAGAACTAGAATTATTGGAATTCAATTCAATTAGCAAAAATAACAATTATCAATCACGATGAGTTTGACAACTCAAGAGTTACCAATTAATCAACCAAAGTCAAAAGTAGAAAATCTTAATTATTAATATAAATAAAGGAAGGCAATCATAATTCTGAAATATCTCAAGTTGCACTAATAAAGATATCAAATGTAACATGGAAAAGTTCACAAATTAAATTGGGAGAATAAATAAAAGGAACATTGAACCTGATAAAGAGTCAGAATACTAAATTGAAATAATAAGAAATCCTAATCTTAAAACCTAAGAGAGAGGAGAGAACCTCTCTCTCTAAAAACTACATCTAAATCACGAAAAGTGAATAATTGAAGACATGTTTTTTTTTTGAATGGATGCATTCTCCCACTTTATAACCTCTAATATGTGCTTTCTGGACTTGGATCTAGGCCAAAAAGGAATTCAGAAATCGCTGGGAACGTTTTCTGTAATTTCTGGTGCGTGGCATCTGTCACGCGTCCGCGTGGGTCACGCGGTCGTGTCATTTGGAGTTTTTCTTGTCACGTGTTCGCTTCGGTCACGCGTACATGTCATCTGTGTTCTGCTCATGGCGCGCGTCCACGTCAATCACGCGTTCGCGTCGCTGCCTTTTTGCGCTGGGCATGCGACCGCGTCGTCCATGCGTTCGCGTCGCTGCCAGTTTCTTCAAAAACTCCATTTTGTGCTTTTCTTCCATTTTTGTTTGTTTTCTTTCCATCCTTTAAGTCATTCCTGCCTTAGAAGTTTTGAAACTACTCAACACACAAATCACGGCATCGAATGGGAATAAAGCGTAATTAAAATAATTATTTTTAAAGCATAGGAAACATGTTTTTCACATATATCACATAATAAGGAAGGGAAAGTAAAACCATGCAATTTACATGAATAAGTGGGTGAAGGGCTGAATAAATCACTTAAATTGAGCACAATATATATTATAAAATATGGGTTTATCAACACTCTGAATGTCATATTAGCTCAGAACTAGATCTTGACCTAGTAGGTCAATATGATCTCTCAGCACTTGACTGGAGTACAAGCTGCAGATAGCAGCACTCAAGACACCTCCTATGATAGAGATGCCTATAATATAGATCAACCCATGATGGGAGAGGGGAATTACATGGGAGAACCTTATGGAAACACCTACAACTCCTCATGGAGAAATCATCCTAACCTTTCATGGAAAGATCAACAGAAGCCTCAGTAAGGCTTCAACAATAATTAAGGTGGAAAAACCCAGAATAGGTGCAATAATAGACCACTATTCCCATCTTATCAGCAACAGATGGAGATTTTTAAGCAGAGTCTTTCTGACTTAGCAACCATAGTCTCTGAACTCTCTAAGACCACTCACAATTTCATAACAGAAACTAGGTCCTTCATCAGAAATCTGGAGGTACAAGTTGGTCAACTAAGCAAGAGAATCCCTAAGACCCCTCCTAACACTCTTCCTAGTAACACTGAAGTGAACTCCAGAGAAGAGTGCAAGGCCATCACTGTAGAACCTGAGGCCGAACCTGAAAGGAGGAATCTAGCGTTGAACGCCAGTAAGGAAGTCCTTACTAGGCGTTCAACGCCCATAGAAGCACCATTACTGGCGTTGAACACCAGTAAGGAAGACCTTACTGGGCGTTCAACGCCTAAGGAGGCACCATCACTGGCGTTGAATGCCAGTAAGGAGCACCTTACTGGGTGTTCAATGCCTAAGGCAGCATAAAAGCTGGCATTGAATGCCAGTGAAGGTATTCAAGTTGGGCGTTCAATGCCCAAAGAAACACAAGTCCTGGCATTGAATGCCACAATAGGGATAGTTGGCAATCCTAAGCCCATTGAGAACTGCCCTATTAAAGAACTGATGGAACCAAAGGTTCATGAGGAGCCCATTGAAGTTCCCTTGAATGCTTGGTTGCAGATCATAAAATCTACAGAGTAATCCTCCTCTGATGAGGAAGAGAAAACTTGGGAAGAGCAAGTTTCTCGGTACCTAGGAACTCTGATGAAGCTGAATGCCAAGTTGTTTGGCACAGAGCCATTAGAGGAAAAACCTCCAATGCTCACCAAGGAACTCAATGCCTTGCTTTAGCAAAAACTACCTCAAAAGCTGCCGGATCCCAGACGCTTCCTACTGCACCATAGGAACCATTACCTTTGATAAGGCTCTGTGTGACCTAGGGTCAAGCATAAACTTTATGCCACTCTCTGTAATGGAGAAGTTAGGAATATTTGAGGTACAAGTTGCAAGAATCTCACTAGAGATGGCAGACAGGTCAATGAAAAAGGCTTATGGTCGTATAGAGGATGTCTTAGTAAAGGTTGAGAACCTTTACATCTCTGCAGATTTTATAATCTTGGATACTGGGGAAGAAGAGGATGAATCCATCATCCTTGGAAGACCCTTCGTAGCCAATGCCAATGCCATCATTGATGTAGCAAAGGGAGAGCTGATTATATAGTTATGGGAGGACCACATCTTTTTCAAGATGCTTAACCCTAACTCTCCCTCTGACAACAGAGAAACAGTTGTGGAACGCTTAGTGTTCCAACCCTTTCTCTCAGTGCAAAGTTATACAGAGTCCCCAGAAGCCAATTCTAAGTTTGGTGTTGGGCAGCTATTATCAAGCACTGAGAACAAAGGTACTAAGAAGAAAGTACCTAAAGGCTGGAGGGATAAGAAAATTCCCATTGAAGGTCTCTCATCTGGCATGAGAGTCATCTTCACTGACAATCCAGTCATTCCACATACTGTGAACAGGATCCTGTCTCTAGAACATGTGAAATTTATCCATGAGAGCACATGCAAGAAGTTCAAAGTAAGGGGCTAAATTCTGAGCCCCTATCCATCTCTGTAAGGAGCTAACCGTCAAGCTAGTAACGTTGAAGAAGCTCTTGTTGGGAGGCAACCCATCAATAATTGATATTTTCTTGTTTTTCTTTGAGTTTATTTAATTTATTTCAGTTTAATTTTCATATTTGTTTAAGTTTGTGATCATGTGCAGTAGTTAGAACAAAAACAGAAACAGTCAGAGCTGGAAATGGAACACCCTGGAGCAGAAACCTTGCTGGCATTGAACGCCAGCCAGGGAGCCTGAAGATGGCGTTAAACGCCAGTCAGGGGGCATAACCTGGGCGTTCAATGCCCCAACATAGGCATAGACCTGGCGCTGAACGCCAGGAAGGAGGTCCCTCAAGGGCGTTCAATGCTCAATGAGAGGCATATAGCTGGCATTGAACGCCAGCGAGGAGCAAGAGTTGGGCATTCGACGCCCACAAGGGGGCAGGGAACTTGAATTCCCTAGCCCCTCAGGAACAGTGGGTCCCACAGAATCTCCACCTATCCCACCTTCTCTCTCTTACTTTCATTCTTCCCCACATACTCTTCCCTATAAACCTTAACCCAATTGGTGCACGGATTACCACACTTCGTACAACTGAACCAGCAAGTGCACTGGGTCGTCCAAGTAATACCTGAGGTTAGTCAGGGTCGATCCCACGAGGATTGTCGGCTTGGATCAAACAGTGGTTATCTTGTAAATCTTAGTTAGGCGGATAGAAAAGTTGTTTAATTGTTTAAGCTCATAAAAGTAAAATAAAGAAAACGTTACTCAATGGTTGTGAATCTAATTATAAGAAGATGGTTAAGGCTTCAGAGATGCTTTGTTCTTCTGGATCAATATTTTTTTGCTGTCTACTCTAACTGTAAATGATTTCTTCTATAGCAGGCTGTATGTGATCAACGTTGGTTTAAGCGGTAGCCAATCTTCCTCTAGGCTGAACACCAGGTTTAGTGCGTATCCAGTCTGAATGAGGGTGAAGCTTCTGCAGTTCATTCCCTTGGTGATCCTACTCAAAACGCCACAGACAAGGTCAAATCTTTCGAATCAAAGAAAGCTGCGCCTTGATTCTAGTCTTTACCACAAAGACCATAATCTCCCCATACCTCAGCTGAACTAATGTCTTAAGAAGTCCCCAACGAAGTCGTGGATTAGCCGTCTAAGAGATGTATTCTCAAGCTAGTGGTTCATTGATATCCGATGAAAGACGCTTGCTGAACCCATGTAGAATAGAGATAACCTTGTGCCAGTTCAACTCATTCATAAGGTTGAAGAATGAAGATTCATCTAAGAATAGAATCAAACACAGATTGAAAATAGAACAGTAGTACTTTTATTAATCCAAAAAACTCAACAGAGCTCCGAACCTTAACCTAGGAGGTTTAGTGACTCATGCTGATAGAAAAAATACAATGATAAACGTAAAAGTGGGCAAGAGTCCAAAAGTCTCTTTAACAATGGTGAACTCTTGTCTATATATACTAACCTAGTAACTAAGGATTAAAGAAATATGATAGGCTTAGGCTTGTAGTGCAAAAATCCACTTCTGGGGCCACCTTGGTGAGTGTTTGGGCTGAGCTTTAGTGTTTCCCACGTGATAGGAATCCTTAGGGGCGTTGAATGCTATCTAAGGGCCCCCTTTTGGGCGTTGGATGCTGGTCACCTCTCTGTGGACGTTGGACGCCAGGACTGGGGTAGATCGCTAGCGTTGACGCCAGTTTTGGACCTTCAATTCTGAAGCAAAGTATAAACTATTATATATTTCTGGAAAGCCCTGGAAGTTAGCTTTTTGTAGTCGTTGAGAGCGCACCATTTAAACTTCTGTAGCTCCAGAAAAGCTCCTTTGAGTATTCGGAGGTCAGACTTTTTCTCTAGCTCCTCAATTTCAGCCAGAAAATACCTGAAATTACATAAAAACACACAAACTCAAAGTAGAATCTAAAAATGTGAATTTTACACTAAAACCTATTGATGAGTGAGAATTTGCACCAGTTTAGATTTTACTAAAGATAACTTCTGTTGCAAGTATACACCAAACCAGCAACTAACTCCCACAGTCAAATTTAAATTCTAAAGATGTCACAATACAAAACAAATTATATACCGAGAGTATTTAACTCCTGGGTCGTTCTCCCTAGGAGTTGCAATGAAATGTTGTTATTATTGGCTATAGGGAAATGGGGGTTTGGATCATTGCACGAAGGCAAGTAATGTAAATGGCAAGAAAGTAAATGATCATGCAAGGAATTAAATGGAAAGTAAGTAAAGGTGATGCAAATGGAAATTAAGTGATAAAAAGGACTCTTGGCAAGAAGTGGGTAATCAAGGATTCCTATCCTAGTCATGGATCATTGACGAACTGGATTTAATGTCGGTAGAGAATTTTTATAAAAATATAATCGCGTTGTAAGTATAGTTTCTAGACCAACAAAGAATCCCTTTCGTACAAAAATTTGGTTGTCACAAGTAACAAAACCCAATAAAATTTATAACCGAAGTATTTAAACCTCGGGTCGTCTTCTCAAGGAATTGCAGGGAGGTGTATTTATTATTGGTTATGGAAAAGGTAGAATTTTGGGTTTTTTGAAATAGGGAACAAGTAATTTAAATGACAAGAAAAATAAATTAATAATTAGAAAATCTCTTGGCAAGGTATGAGAACTGGAAATCCTATCCTAGTTATCCATATCAGGTGTGATAAAAAAATTGTTTATCGCTCCCACTTAGTTATCCCTTACTAAATAAAGGAAATTCAAGTGGACCAATCAATTTGATCATCAAGTCCTAGTCAACTCCTATGGAAAGACTAGCTTTAGAGCGATCCAAATCAATCAGCGAGAATTCCAATTTTCAATCAACTACTGAGTCTGAAAACTCAAGTGTTACCAATTACTTGACCAAAGCAAAAAGGGAAAAATAAATCTAAATTAAATTAAAAGCAATTATAAATAGAATAAAACAATCATAAATCTGAAATACCTCAATTTGCATTAAATAGAATATTCAAATCTTAACATGAAAAGTTCATAAGCCAATTTGGCAACATAAGTCAAATACAAGTAAAAGCATTAGAGTAAATAAAAGTAGAAGAGATACATAAATTAAAAGAACATTGAACCTGGCATTGAAGTAATAACCATAAAGTAAAAGAAATCCTAATCCTAAAACCTAAGAGAGAGGAGAAAGCCTCTCTCGCTAGAAAACTACATCTAAAACCTAAAATTGTGAATTATGAATGTTCTATCAATTGTTGTTTGATTCTCCCATTCTCTGGCTTATATTCTGTGTTTAGGGATTTGGAATTGGGCCGAAAAAGGGTCCAGAAATCGCTGGGGGAGACTTCTGTAATTTACTTCACGTGGCATCCATCACGCGTGCGCGTGGGTCACGCGTTCTCGTGGTTTGGACTTTTCTTTGTCACGCGTACCCGTCAGTCACGCGTACGCGTCATTTGCGTTCTACTCAAGGCACGCGTCCGCGTCGTTCACGCGTGCGCATCGCTGCCATTTTGCGCTAGGCACGCGTGCGCGTCGTCCACGCGTGCGCGTCGCTGCCTTTTCTTCAAAACTCCATTTTTGTGCTTTCCTTCCAATTTTGTATGTTTCTTTTCTGTCTTCTAAGCCATTCCTGCCCTATGAAGCCTGAAATTACTTAACACACAAATCACAGCATCGAATGGTAATAAAGAATAATTAAATTTAATATTTTTAAAGCATAGGAAACATGTTTTCACACGTATCATAAAATAAGGAAGGAATAGAAAAACCATGCAATTTACATGAATAAGTGGGTAAAGAATTGATAAAAACACTTAATTGACCACAAGATACATCATAAAATAGGGGTTTATCAACCTCCCCACACTTAAACAATAGCATGTCCTCATGCTAAATCCAAGAGAAAGAGTGAAGGTAAAATGGTGGAATATTATGCAATGCAATCTATTCTAAATGCAAGCTACCTAAATGAATCATGCAATTCTAATTACTATTCACTTATATATATAAAGCTTACATGTGGTTAATTTGACTTATATTTTCAAGGAATCACATATGCATAGCCAAGCCTGAATCATGTTAAAGCACTTTCACAATTGAGTTGAGTTAAAGGAATTCACAAACTTGCAAGACAATTAAATAATTAAATTTGGATATATGGAGATGAGCTATTGAACCCTCACTAGATTGGTGTTTACTCTCTAGTCACTCAGTGTTTGGGGGTTAATCACTCTATTCTTTTCTATTTATGCTTTCTTAAACTTTGTTCTTCATCTAACCAGTCAACAAATATATAATGTATGCATACAGATATCATGAGGTCTTTTCAAGGTTGTAATAGGGCCAAGGTAAAGGTGAGGATATATATAAGGCTAAGTGAGCTATAAGTTGAATCCTTGATTAGTCTAAGATCTCACCTAACATATACATACTCTATTAAAATTATCCTAGCCTTCCCATAATTTTCCCACTTTTGTGTCACATATTCATGCACCAAGTTTATTTTGATTTTTACCTCCATGTGCATTGATTCCTTTACTAAACTTATTATTGGGGTAATTTTGTCCCCTTATTTATTTATTTAAATTAAAGGGATTTTTTTTTGAAACATAAACACAACATTTTCAATGCACAGGGTATTTTAATTATTTTGGTTTCACATGAGCATGCTCCCAAATTTATGATTATTTTACTAATTTAATCCCTTCCTATCAACCCATGTTCCCACGTTTTCCCACACTTAGTGGATGCACAATCTCTATCTTAAGCTAACCAAAGATTCAATTTAGGATTTTTAATTTTGTTTTTCTGCTTAAGGCTAGTAATGTGGTTATAGAACAAAAGGGGGTTAAAAGGTTCAAGGGGGCTAACAAGGGTGACATAAAAAGGTAGGCTTATTTGTGATAAGTAAGCAAAAATAAATAATGGCCTCAATCATATGCAGGTATGTATTTACATTCTATTTTGGACATATAGATTGAAACAAAGTTAAGATTACAAGCATAGAAAAGAAGTGCGAAACACACAGGAATGAAATTTATGGTTGAATGTAACCATACAATTAAGCTCAAAAACTCACGGGTTGTGTGTTCTTTGGCACAAAAACCATATATCAGTTATGTATGTCATGCAAGTAGAAATCAAGAAGTTCCATTCAACTCAATGCGAATATTAGAATGGCTCTTGTAAAATTTAGTATTTTCCTTGAAAAAATGTTGTCAATTAACCAACATTTATTGTTATATATATATATATATATAAGGTGTGGATTGTTGTGATTCTGTTAAACTAAAGTTTCTAGTTTACTATTTTTATTTTCAATTAAACGCAGTTATCATATGCTAAAAGGGTAAACTAAACTAATTAATCCATATTTTCTATATCACAACTTAATAAGCTAAAAATGCAAACTAAACTAAATATCTAAGATATATATATAAACCAAAGTGTAAAATATAATAAAGTAGACAGAAATACAGTAAAAGGAAAATGTGCGAGTGCTGAAAGATAAATAAGATAAGATAAAATAAAATAAAATATAGAAAATAAGCAAAATAGGATAAAAGGAGTTCGAAAGTGGTTCACCAAAAATAAAGTTCGCCGGAGATGGCGACCTCCCCACACTTAAATAATAGCATCGTCCTCGATGCTCTATCAAACTGTGTGTGAAGAAGTGGCATCTCCAGAAGGATGTGGTGCTGGTGTCTCTGTGGTGGCCTGAGGGTCTGCAGTCTCTATGAGTGTTGGAGGATCTGCCTACTAAAGCGGAGGCTCTGTCTGTAGAGGGACCTCTGGATCTGCTGGCTATATCTGATGGGGCTCCTCAGGACGTGGTGTAGCCTGCTCAGGTCCTGCCTGCTCAGCCTCTGCACGTGCCTCCTCCTTATGATCGTCCGCCTCCGCATCAGATGGCCCCGATGGTGTGTCATGCTCGGAGGGGATCTCACTGTCGGATCAGATCATCAACTTTAAGTGCTCATAGCGTCGCTTTGCCTTTAGGGTCAGACATCCTGAAAAACAGAAGTTCCAGGAAACAGTTTAAGAAACTAAAGCAGGAAAACAGGTAAGCAAATAGAAATTTATCAATATAAGCATAGTGTGGCAAAAGAGGAATAAAAGAGCAATATAAGCATGAACTGAGTTAAATAGATGTAAAATTTTGGATTGTATGCAAGTTAAAAATTGGAGAGGAAAAATTTACAATCCAAAATCTATGATGTGCAGAATTGTTGTTAATCAGGAAAAATAGTAATCATGCCTTGAAGTGATTTTAAAGTGGTTAGTTGAAAGCTAATAGAGAAGTTAGAAAGTTAAAGTAATTAAGAGTTAAAAATAAAGTTAAAGTAAGTGGCATGGTGTTTTGGTTCCCAATTAACTAAAGTTGCACAAATTTGAATAACAAGTAACTCAAATTCAAGTAAATATTACAGGTTAATGATGATTAATCATAGAAAAAGACTGAAAAATTAAAGTAAAATCATCAATAATGCGATTTAATGAATAAGGGAATTAGAAAGAATAAGAAAGCTAGCCCTGTGCATTTAAGAATTGTTTTGGTTGAAACCATTTAGTGCAAAACATGAAATTTCCAAAACTAATTCATGAATGGTAGTTGAGTGAAACAAGTTGCTGAAAAAAAATTGGGCAGCATTTCGGCTAAAAATTGAACATTCCCGGGTAAGAAATAGCAGCAAAAACAGTTCATATGATAATAAGGTGGTGCAGGAAAGAGTGACAAATAGTAATTCACAAGAATTCAGTATAAACAAACTCAATCTACATCGAAGAATAGTAAAGAACAACATATGAACAGCATTATCATCACAGCAAATTCAAAATTGCGAAACAGCTAAAACAGGTAACAAGAACAGCGCAATTATCAAGCCTAAATCCACTAACCACATCCTAGCTACCTGACCACCTAAAATCCACTATGATCATGCATCTCTAACTATCCTAATTTGAAGAAAATTTGAAAAAATGCAACTAACTAACTGAAAGAGGAATCGTTGTTCGGCGGAACTTGGTGGGCGGAGGTATAGAATACGGAATCAGAGAGATGGCGGTGGTGGTGACGCGGCGACGCTTGGAGGCGGTCACGGTGGCGGTTCGGTGGAGGCAGGGTGGTGGTGTGGTGGTTGGGGGTGAAAGGGGTTATGGGGGAGGGAAGGAGAAGAAGAGGCGAGGAGGGGAGGGTTGGGAGCGTGGTGGCCGGTGGGGGTGCGGCGACGGTGGTGGCGGTTCGGTGGTGGGGCTGGGAGGCAGTGGGGGGTTGAGGGCAGTGGAGTGGAGGGGAGGATGGGGAGAAGGGAAGGGGGTTCGGTGCGGTGCGGTGGCGGGGGTGGGGCGAGGCGGTGCCGGGTGGGTTGGCGGCGGTGGTGGTTGCAGAGGAGGGAGAAGGGGAAGAGGGAGAGTGCAGAGGGGAAGGGGGGTTTTGGGTATGCGAAAGGGGTAGGGTTTCGCGTCGAAGGGGGTTAGTGTTTTTAAATCCACGCGAACACGTGGATCACGCGATCACGTGATTTGGGTGGAAAGTTAATGACGCGGACGCATCATTGACGCGATCGCATGGGTGAGGGAAAATGAAAGTGACGCGTACACGTGAAACACGCGTACGTGTCGCTCAGAACTGTGCTAAACGCACAATTCCAGCGTCGTTTTGGCACAAATCTCTGTTTCCATTTAGGGGGCAAGAATATTCACGCGACGCGTACGCGTCGCCCACGCTTTCGCGCGGTGTGTGTGAAGTGAAAGTGACGCGTTTGCGTTACTGACGCGATCGCGTGGCCCATATTATGCCTAACGCATACCAGCCGCACGATTCCAGCCCAACTTTCTAGACGTTGGATTGTTACGTCGATTTCGAATCGACGTCCACGCGTGGCCCGTGCGCACGCGTGGGGTGCATTTATATATATATATATATATATATGCAGTATGCAAATGCAAATGCAGATATGGATGTTTTGAATTTCAGGTTCAATAAAATAGAATAAAATAAAACTTAAAAACAAACAAAATGAAATAAAATTAAAATTGAAAAGGGAACGATCATACCATGGTGGGTTGTCTCCCACCTAGCACTTTTAGTTAAAGTCCTTAAGTTGGACATTCTGGTGAGCTTCTTGTTATGGTGGCCTGTGTTTGAATTCATCCAGAAATCTCCACCAACTTTTGCAGTTCCAATATCCTCCGGGGTCCCAGATTAGGCATGTAAAGCCTTCGAGCAAATCAAAGCAGGTTTTCAGGCTCCACGGGTGTTGATTGTCAGAATGAATCCCAGGATCCCAAACCTTGCTTTTGTAACCGCTTTCTCTTTTATCTACATTGTTCCAACCGGGCGGTACGAAATTTGAATTCTCACTAAGATGACCAAACATCTTCCAAGACCCATTCAATCGAACTTGAAACCAATCCTTGTACTTCAAAATAAAGCGTGGAGCTTTATTGAATCTTGCATACCAGCTCTGAGTGCGAACCATTTCCCTCTTACTCTTAAAGCCGCAAAGAGCTCTAAGCTGGCCATCTGTTTCAAGCAAACCATATTCAAGTGGAAAAGTAAAGATAAAGGCTAAGGATTTTACCCACTTGAAGTTCGTATTGGGTGGTAATGGCCTTAGGATAGGTGTTTCCAGTGGTTTTGCAAGCTCTACTCCCTTGTATTCTTTTGTGAATTCCTCCACTTCTTTGCAGACTGCTTCAACTACAACCACGTCTTGATCAAAGTCTTCGATATCTTCCTCATCACTCAAGTCATAAATTGGAGGTTGAGAAAAGTCTACCTTCGCATCATCTTCGTATTCACTTGGGGAAGATTCTTCAATCTCAGAGATCCGCAATTTCATTACTAGGAGAACTTGGTTCATAGTTATTAGTACCAAGGAAACTTGCTTCTTGATCCGTTCCGTTCAGTTCTTCATAAGATACATGCTTCGGGGGTTGTGCACTATCCTCCTTAGCATCGATTGCAAACTGCTTGGCAGAATTTTTCACAATTCTTAGTTCCCATGGAGGTTCATCGTCTCCTAAGTCTTCAACCAAATCTTCTTCTACGACAATTACGGCTTCCTCTACTTGTTCCAACACAAAGTTATGCTCTGTACTATCCACTGGAGTTTCTAGTATCTCCTTCATGCTACGTTCTTCATTAGATTGCCCACATGAAGCCATGGGGGTTCCTTGAGTGTCCGAACATTGGGAAGCTAATCGATTTATCGCTTGATCCAATTGGTGAAGGGTTGCATGAAATTTATTCACTGTTTTTTTGAGACGTTCCTGTGATTCTCGGGTTGATGTGTATGGACATGGTGCATATGGAAATGGTGATTCTTGGGAGTAATTAGATTGGAATTGGGGTGGGTAAGGGTTAGGGGCATATGGAGGTGAGTGTTGGTAGGTGGCTTGTGAGTGTGGTGGTTCATAGCTATGTTGAGGAGGTGGGTTATAGGCGTATGATGGGCCTGTTGGTAACCACAAGGGGGTCCACCATATCTATCATCTTGGTACGCACCTCGGAATGACTCTTGACCATAGCATACTGGTGGGGGTTGGTTGTCACGAGAAGGTCCACCGTATCTATTGTCTTGGCATGCACTGTAGAATGGTCGTTGTCCATGGTATCTTAGAAGGTGTTGTTGCCGAAAGGGTTGATCAGATCCTCGTGGCTTCTTCCAACTGTGATTGTTTTGACCTTGATGCATGTTCCTGTTATAGCTTCCATTCCTTTCAACAACATTAGAACTAAACTCAAAGCGACGGGGTGAGAACTCATAGTAGCTAAAAAAATTTAAAAAAAAGCAAAAATAAAAACAAATAAACAAGCAAAATAAAATATTTACAATAACCAATACTAAGGCACACAGTTGCAATTCCCTGGCAACGGCGCCATTTTGACGAATTGGATTTAATGTCGGTAGAGAATTTTTATAAAAATATAATCGCGTTGTAAGTATAGTTTCTAGACCAACAAAGAATCCCTTTCGTACAAAAATTTGGTTGTCACAAGTAACAAAACCCAATAAAATTTATAACCGAAGTATTTAAACCTTAGGTCGTCTTCTCAAAGAATTGCAGGGAGGTGTATTTATTATTGGTTATAGAAAAGGTAGAATTTTGGATTTTTTGAAATAGGGAACAAGTAATTTAAATGACAAGAAAAATAAATTAATAATTAGAAAATCTCTTGGCAAGGTATGAGAACTGAAAATCCTATCCTAGTTATCCATATCAGGTGTGATAAAAAAATTGTTTATCGCTCCCACTTAGTTAACCGTTACTAAATAAAGGAAAGTCAAGTGGACCAATCAATTTGATCCTCAAGTCCTAGTCAACTCCTGTGGAAAGACTAGCTTTAGAGCGATCCAAATCAATCAGTGAGAATTCCAATTTTCAATTAACTGCTGAGTTTGATAACTCAAGTGTTACCAATTACTTGACCAAAGCCAAAAGGGAAAAATAAATCTAAATTAAATTGCAAGCAATTATAAATAGAATAAAACAATCATAAATCTGAAATACCTCAATTTGCATTAAATAGAATATTCAAATCTTAACATGAAAAGTTCATAAGCCAATTTGGCAACATAAGTCAAATACAAGTAAAAGCATTAGAGTAAATAAAAGTAGAAGAGAAACATAAATTAAAAGAACATTGAACCTGGCATTGAAGTAATAACCATAAAGTAAAAGAAATCCTAATCCTAAAACCTAAGAGAGAGGAGATAAATTCTAGAAAACTACATCTAAAATCTAAAATTTTGAATTATAAATGTTCTATAAATTGTGGTTTGATTCCCCCATTCTCTGGCTTATATTCTGTGTTTCTGGATTTTGAATTGGGCCGAAAAAGGGTCCAGAAATCGCTGGGGGTGACTTCTGCAATTTACTGCACGTGGCGTCCGTCACGCGTATGCGTGGGTCATGCGTTCGCGTGGTTTGGAGTTTTCTTTGTCATGCGTACGCGTCATTTGTGTTCTGTACAAGGCACGCTTCCGCGTCCTCCACGCGTGAGCGTCGCTGCCTTTTCTTCAAAACTCCATTTTTGTGCTTTCCTTCCAATTTTGTATGTTTCCTTTCTGTCTTCTAAGTCATTCCTGCCCTATGAAGCCTGAAATTACTTAACACACAAATCACGGTATCGAATGGTAATAAAGGATAATTAAATTTAATATTTTTAAAGCATAGGAAACATGTTTTCACACATATCATAAAATAAGGAAGGAATAGCAAAACCATGCAATTTACATGAATAAGTGGGTGAAGAATTGATAAAAACACTTAATTGGCCACAAGATACATCATAAAATGGGGTTTATCAACCACAAACATGGTAATTTTGTGGAATTAATCCCAATTAGTCAATCCAAACATCGAGGATTAGTCAAAAGGGCATAATTGATTCCAATCCCTAAATCCTAGTCAAAACTATGGGTCACTTAGAGTCAAGGGAAACCAAACCAATTAACAGTTCACACACAATGCAGAATGGACATCGATAACTCAATGCCACCCAAACACCCAATTTCTCAACCAAGAGTGTGAAAAGCTAGACATGCAAGAAACTAAAAGTCACAGCAATAAAAGTCAAAGCAAGGAAAATTAAAATGCAAGAAACCTCTTGGCAAGTAATTGAGAGCTAAGGTTACCTATCCTAGCCATTGACCACAAACACATGATGATTATGAAGAGTTAATCCTACTTAGTCAACCCTACATCGGGAATAAGTCAAATAGGCATAGTTGATTCCAATTCCTAAGTCCTAAGTCAACACTATTGGGTCACTTAGAGTCAAGAAAAACCAAATCAACTAACTACTCTAATATATCAAACAAGAATGGACATCAATGACTCAAGGGTCACCAAAGTCACCAATTCTAAGCCAAGAGTGGAGAAAAACTATGTAAAAACTAAGCCAAGCATTTTATCAAACACTTAGTGTGCATGAAAATAAAATCAAATTAAATTGCAAAAAAATAAAAGCTAACTACCAAAAGCAAGAAAATGCTAACAACAACTAAAGGAAGCATTAAATGAACATAAAACATAAATTGCATTAATTGAAAGTAAAATTAACAAAGAGTGTTCATAACATAAAAATGACAAGATAAAGGAAATAACAAAGGAAATGAAGAAGAATAAAGATGCAATAACAATAAATGACAAGGAAAAGTAAAGGAAAACAAGAATTAAAAGTAGAAATTACAATAAATTAAACTAAGAAACCCTAATTCTAGAGAGAAAATACAAAAGTATGCTATTTGGATGAATAAATGTGGGTTTATATGATGAAATCTACTCAAATCAAACCAAAATATATCGTCAAATATGGATTCATCAATTCCGCCACACTTAAACAATAGCATGTCCTCATGCTAATCACAATCAAAGGAGAAGGATAAGGAGGGTAAGCAATTTATTAAATGCAACTAACTACATGTATACAACTTTGCTAAATGCTATCTATCTATATCTATACTATAATTTCTATTGAGTTTGGCAAAAACAAACAATAGAATCTCAATCAATCCAAAACAAGTCTTAGGGCCAAAACAAGGAAATCAATGCAATATGCTCAATGTCCAAAGATTTGATTTGAAATTTTCAAATTTTACTTTCAACAACTTGCAAGAAGACACAAGATAAGCGATGGAATCATAAAATTGAGCAATTGAACCCCTCGCCGGATGTATATACACTCTAATCGCTCAGTGTGTAGGGCTTAATCACTCAATCCTCCTTTAATCATGTTTCTTAAAGATTTGCAAATCATCTAACAATCGACTAATACTTGATGAATGAATGCAAATATCATGTGGACTTTTGTGGGTTGTAATGGGGCTAGGATAAGGGTAGGATTAATATGGTTAAGTGGGCTAATAGATTGGATCTTTGATTAGCTCAAGTATCCCACCTAATCCTATATTAACCTATTTACACTCAAGAAACAACCTAACTACCCATTTATCATCTTTCTCATATTCACTCATGCATCTTCTTTCCAATTCACACACATATGCATCCTTTATTTACATTGTTATTTTCTTTTCTTTTCTTTTCTTTTCTTTTCTTTTTTCTTCAAAGTATATACACCAAAATTTTTCTTTTATTATATAAAAGAGATGCATGTGTCTTAGTTAATGAATGCATGAGTGTTTACCCATTTTTCCAAATATTCTCAATGAAAACCCAAACTAACTAACTACCAATGTTTTTCACAAATTCCCCCCACACTTGATTAACGCACACACTCAAACCCAAGCTAATCAAAGATACAATACATGGACATTATTGGTTTTTTTCTTAGGGCAAATTATGTGCTTAAAATTAGAACAAAGGGGAATTAAAGGCTCAAAAGTAGTTTACAAAGGTGGATGTAAGGGTTGGCCATATGGGTTAGTGGGTTCAATTTCAAAAAATGGCCTCAATCATACTAATTGCATT